>NW_007737373.1:45798-50191 GCF_000696425.1 Galeopterus variegatus | reverse complement strand
AGCAATTTCTCAGTATCTTTACATAACAATCAGTAACTAGTCTGTCTTTGAGCCAGCAACCTGCTGTGCCACAATTCTTATCTTGCAACAGAGACTTATATCCTGAGGGAAATTTCCAGTCCTCCACAAGGTCAATATTTGAAACTGCAAGGCTTTGGAAAACCAGGCCCTGTGAAGTACATAAGCTTTATAGTATATTCCACAGGACAGCTGTGGGGGCGACTCCTGGTGACGACTCCCAGCAGGGAAGCTGAGAGGTGAGGCCCTCCCTCTCCCACCCTGGTTCCCTGGGGGGTGCATGCTGGTATAAACCCAGCCTGTCACAAGCCCTTTCCTGGCCTTTGAGTTTCGAGCAAGCAAGGAAAGAAGAGAACAGAGGGAGGTCCCTTGTCCCAGGGGCAGCATCCTGACCTGCCGTCTCTGGGTGGGAGATGCTGTCTTTTGGCCCCACAGATGTTCCCACTCACGCCTCCCCACCCCCATGCCCTCTGTGGGGCCAGAGACTCTGCTGAGAAAGCCCGCTCTGCTGGCGCCACTGAAGGGTCTCTGTCGCTCATGGCCAGAACCTTGGCTGCACTGCAGCCTCTGGCCATCCAGGTGAGGACATCCCTGACACCCCATGCTCCTGTTGCCAGAGACATGGGAAGCTTTGGGTGCAAACTTGTACAGGATCCTTCCTCTGAAACTCTGAGATCTGGGCTCAGGAGGAGAAAACAAGGGGTCTCAGTGAGGTACCTTTGATCGTGCAGGGCAAACACCCACTTGGACCAGCTGGAGGTATGCAGGGAAGGTGTTACAAAGACACAGTTCATCTGATGGAAGCAGGAAGTGGGAGGCGAGGCCCAGGCTCAGGAGGGCAGGACCCAGACCTAGGAAGCCATCAGGACGCCATGTGGTCATGCCGCCCTCTCCCTGGAGCCTCCCATCCTCTCTGGCCATTGACTTTATTCCTTTCTTCCTTCTGCCTCTCTGAGTACATGGCTGAAAATGGCAGACTGTGGTCCCCACGTATATGGCTCCTTAGCTCAGTGACCTTAAAGAGGTTCTGATTGGCCCTGACCAGGTTAGGTGCTCTGTCCTCATCCAATCAGCAGTGGACAGGAGTTAGGCCAAACATGGCTGCTGGGGGGCCCCCGTGCCAGTGTGTGATGGCCACTGTCTGAGAAGGCTGTCAGGGCTGGGCGTGTCGTCAAAGGTTGGCCACCTCAGAAGCCTGAGGGCTGTGCTGGTCACCGGGGAAGGTGGGTGGTCAGCGACTTCCAAACCTCCCTCCCTGAATGGTTGAATGGGTTAACCCACCCCCAAATCAGGGGAAGCCACAAATTACTTTTTAATAAACAGCCTCTTTGGAAAGTGCTCTAGGGGGAAAGATGATCTCTGGTTCTTACTGTGAAAGTCTGTTTCCCTTTGAGACGAGACTGATTTGTTACATCATCACAAACCATTAATTTACTCTTGTGGGATGAACTCCAGAATAATTCCCCTTTCACAAGCCTATCAAATTATAGGTGGTTTTGAGCGAGAGTTTTCATAAGCAGTGAGTCAGGTTAACTCTCAATAATGTGAGAAGTTTTAAAAATAATTTGATTCTCTACCTTATCTCTCCCTCCCCAGTGGATTCTAGAGTGTGTGAACACTGAGACAGCAATGACTTCCGAGCTGAGGCTCCATGTTCCTACAGAAATAGGGATGCAAGCCTGGCTTTCCCAGATCAGACAGATCTTTGATTTTCTTGGTCTCCTTTTTAATCAGGAGTCTTTGGGTTTTCTGTTTTTTTCATTTTAACGTATTGAGATTTAATTCATATATCATAAAATACGCACCTTAAAAGTGTACAGTTCAGTGGTTGTTAGTGTTCACAAGGTTGTGCGACTATCACCGCTAACCATTTCCAAAACATTTTCATTGCCAAAAACCCCCCTAGTAGTAGTCATTCTGCCCAACCACCCTAGATAATCCCCAATTTATTTTCAGTCACTATGAACTTGTCTAATCCAGACATTTCAAATAAATGGAACCGTACACTATGTGGCCTTTTGTTTCTGGCTTCTTTCACTTAGTTTCAAGGTTCATCCATGTTGTAGCATGAATCAGTACTCCACTCCTTTTCACGAGCGAGTAATATTCCATTGCATGGATAACTCTTGGTTTTAAGTTGTTTTATAATTCTTTTTTGAGATGGTCATTGAGGTGTGGCTGCAAGAGGAGACATGGGAGAGGCTCAAGAAAACAATGTTTATTATACTCACAGGTCCTACAGACAGGAGGCATAGCTCATGGAGCAGAGCTCTACTGAAAGACACCAGGGTGGTCAGGAGGCAGAAGACAGGAGCAAGGGGAAGGTTGAGGCCATGGTTTCCTGGAGCCTAGAGGTGAATACACAGACTTTGGAGTCAGCCTACATGGGCTCCAGCCCCAGCTCTGCCATTTACAGCTCTGTGGTCTTGGCTAAATCACCTAAGCTCTGCCTCAGTCTCCTCATCTGTAAATGGGTCTGATAATCAGGCCTACCTCAAAGAGTGTTTGTAAGGATTAAATGAGCTAACATGTGCTTAGTATAGCACATACGTGAGTACTCACTGAGTGTTAAATGTCACTAACACTGAGCGCACATTTCCCCAAGATAGTTAAGATTTATGAGCATTTCAAAGATCAGAAACCCATGACACAAAATATTCAGCACTTCTGGGCCGGCCCGGTGGCACACTGGAGAGTGCGCTGCTTGGGAGCGTGGCGGCGCTCCCGCCGAGGGTTCGGATCCCATGTGGTGACCAGTTCCCGCTCACTGGCTGAGCGTGGCGTGGGCACAACACTGAGGGTTGCGATCCCGTTGCCGGTCCCCGGTACAGGCGTGACACCGAGGGTTGCGATCCCGTTACCGGTCAGTAAAAAAGACAAAAAGGAAAAAAAAATATTCAGCACTTCTGAAAAACACCTCCACTTATCCTGTCTCCAAATCACCAGTGTTAGGAATAAATAAGGAGATAAAATAGATTAGCCAAGATGATCTGCTTTTAATGCCCTTCTCAGAAGCTCTTTACAGCATCAGCCAAATAATGACCTTCTAATGCACTGCAAAACATGCTTGGTGGCATCCTAGGCAGCATAGGGAAAAAAGGTGTAGTGGATTGAATTATGTCCCCCCAAAACTCACTGAAGCTTGAATCGTGTCCCCCAAATTTTATGTATAGCCCCCACTGTGACTGTTAAGAGGGTGGGAAATCCTATTACGGTAATTGAAAGGTGGAGCCTTGAAGAGATGATTGAATTGTAAGACCATGCACTAGTGAATGGGTTAAAAATGGTGACCAGGGGTGTGGTTCTGAGGGCTCTGAAAGAAGAGGGGAGTCTGTCTGTCTCTCTCTTTCTCTGTTCTCTCTGCTTCCACCATTTTGCAATGTGAGACCCCTGGGTCACTGTCACCACCACCAGATGGACTTTGGACTTGCCAGCCTCAGAAACTGCAAGCAATAAATGTCATTTTCTTTATAAATTACCCAGTTCCATGTATTTTGTTGTAAGCAACAAAAACGGACGAATACAGAAGGAAATCAATGGGCCATGTACTGTGCAAGGTGCATTACCTGTGCTATTTCCTTTACTGCTACGTCAACCTACGTGGTGAGTATCATACCCATTTTGTGGATGAGGAAACTGAACTCCAGAGAAATTTAGTAATTTGCCCAAGGTCACACAGAAAGTATCAAAGCTGGGATTTGAATCTATGCCAGTCTGCTTCCAAGGGCCAGATAATTTCAACTCTATCTAAGTTTAATTTTTTTCCCAGAGAAACAAGAGAGAAGCTGAGGGCACCATCTGTCTCTGGTGGATGACATGCTGTGGGCCAACTGAGTCGCGTCTCAGTTTTTATTAAGGAACTCATTTTAAAAGAGCATTTCTAAAGCTCTCTATTACTTTCAATCTGCAGCACAGTAACTTACAATCGCTTGTCCCCAAGTGCATTGAGAACCATGTATTCTGTTTAGATGGCCCAGTGACAGAGACCATGACATTGGCCTTGCCTCGTTTCTGAGTCCTCATTTCATCTCCTCATTTGTTCCTTTTTCCAAAATGTTCTCTTCAAGAGTTTGACCCTGGACAAGGATTGGATGATAGGTCACGTTGTCAGTGGCTTAATGTCTCAGAGAGTCCTGATTGCCAACCTTCTGGTCTCCCACCAATTTCTCATCTGCAGACCAGGATCACCTTGGTGATAGCTGGTAATTTTGGTGACTCTAGAGCCATTGTTTCACAATAAGGTTGACTCAAGTTTGCTGACACTTGAGTCCCACAAGACTCCTCTACTGTTTCCCACCCTGGCATGTTGGTGTGATTGTGACAAAAGGAGAGAAGAAAACCTGTCCCAGGAGCTCTCCAGTGCCCCTGGTGTCAT
>NW_007737373.1:42058-45541 GCF_000696425.1 Galeopterus variegatus | reverse complement strand
TGCTGACACTTGAGTCCCACAAGACTCCTCTACTGTTTCCCACCCTGGCATGTTGGTGTGATTGTGACAAAAGGAGAGAAGAAAACCTGTCCCAGGAGCTCTCCAGTGCCCCTGGTGTCATTTGCTGACACTTGAGTCCCACAAGACTCCTCTACTGTTTCCCACCCTGGCATGTTGGTGTGACAAAAGGAGAGAAGAAAAGCTGTCCCAGGAGCTCTCCAGTGCCCCTGGTGTCATGTTCATGTCTTTGCTCATTTCTGTTTCTGTGTTTGACTCTGGGGAGATATCATATTTATTCTCCACATTTGTGGACTTGTACCTGGAATGTAAGATGACTAGAGTCTAAGCTTTCTAGAATTTTCTCAGCTCTTCTATAAAATGGTATGTTTTTCATGGCAGAGATTGTGTTTTTGGTGGGTCCCTACAGGGCCCTACCTGGAACCCCACCCAACGTAAGCATGGATTTGAATCTTGGAGTGTCTTGGACGTGCATAGCCAGGCCTGTGTGGTAGGGAAGCAGAGAAGGTGAATGATGCATTTGGGAGGACCACACAAGAGCTCAGGGAGTCTCTCCAGGGCCCAGAGCAACTTAGGTGTCTGCAGGTGGAGGCTGGCCAGCCTTGGGGGTGTATAGGTTTGGTGAAATTTTTTTGTAAGAAAGTCACTTATTTTTTTCTCTTCCTGTTTCCTCCCTTTCTTCTGTTTTAAGCAAGCAGGCAGTCTTGTTAATGCCTCATGTTAGGATTTGTTGTTAATTGTTCAGCAAATACTCAATCTCTTTGCCCTCCCACTGTGGGTGAAGAACACGTCCCTGCCCCATTGATGTTGGACTTGACTGTGTGACTTGCTGTGGTCACTAGAATGCGAGTGGATGCCCTGGGAGCAGAGGCCCTAAATGTGCTTACACAGTTTGGCTTAGCTCTTGTCTCGGGGGATCTTCCATGAGAAGCTGCTGCCCCTTCAGCCTGGATCCAGAAGAACTCACAGACGGCAGACTAGAGCCCAGCCTGCAGCCTGTAGCAGAGCTGCCCTTAGACCAGCTCAGACTGGCCAAATCATAGTCACCCTGCAGATCCCAAATGTGAGAGCAAAAGCTCGTGTTATAAGCCACTGAGTTTGGGGCTGTTTGTTATGCAGCACTATTGTGACAATTGATGGACACATATGTCACATGTGGTTGGGAGTGCATGGGTGGGAAGAGCAAGTGAGCAGGATAAGCCTGAAGTTATTAGCTTTTGTAGAATCCTAAACCCAATGAAGAGATTTTTCCCACATGTCCAGGAGGGTGGGGGTCTTTGAGAAGTAGCTAGCTGGGTTGGGGAGTTTTCTGCAGACTGGTGCAGGTTTGCTGAAGTCTGGGTATTTGGAGAGTAGCAGAGACCAGTGTCCTGTTCCTGAGAGTGCCCGAAGGTACAGCCAGTCCTGGGACTCAAACAGAACAGCTACCTCCACCTGAGGGATGACTGTGTGCCAGGCACTGGTCTAAGCATCTCATGTGAACTTACTGTACCTTCTCAGCAGGTGACTGCTATCATTGGACAGATGAGGAAACTGAGGCACAGATTGTTTAAGTCACTGCTCAGGGTCATACAGGTGGAAAGCGGCAGAACGTGTGGTCTGCCTCTAGAAGCCACACTCATAACTGCTACACTACATGCCCCAGCATGCCTGGAGGAGCACATGGGCTGGGACACGGCATATCTGTCCCTGATAACCAGGGACAGAGAGCAGAAGGCAGGGCCTCCCTCACTGCCAATGTTAGATCCCGGAAAGGCCTGGAGAGCCAAGAGTGACAGATGGAATTTCCAACAAGCACAGGAGGCTGGAGGCTGGAGGCACAATGAGGTAGACTTAGAAGAAGGAGACGCAGCATCTCTTACACACCAGACCGCACAGGTGTTCACCTTACGGCCCATGGTGCTGGAGGACGGGCTTGGAGACACACAGAACTGGCTCTGCCTGTTCTTGCGGCCCACCTGGCATGGCTGCATTCCCAATGGGCTCCAGGATCACAGGATCCAGGCCCCTTCAGGGCTCTTGGACATGAGTAGATGCCCCCAGCCACACCCTTCTCCCCATTTTGCAAATGAGGCCCAAAGGGAAGGAGGTGTGCCAGCGGTCATATGCAGCTGGCCTTGGCCTGGAGCCAGGGCTGGGGTCAGACCTGAAACCGTAGAAAAGCACGTGTCTTGACCTTGTTGTGGGTGCTGGAGAAGAGCAGCAGCAGCCGGGAGCTGCCATGAATCACAGGAGGTGGAGGGTGGCTTTGTCTCCAGACCTGGGCATTGGGAGTTGGTGTTTCCCACCTGTGGCTCCGCACTCAAAGCTTCTGTGCTGGGAAGATATTCGGAAATATTCTGGAATTCCCCACACTGCCCTGGGCTCTTCATCTCACCTTGGCCCCCTTCCCATGGAATCCAGGCTGTTGAGTTCAAGGCCTCAGGGCAGGCAGATCCCTGCAGGAGGCGGGTAGAAGTGTCAGTTCTCCTGCTGGCAGGTCTGAACCACAGACTTGGGAGCAGAGGTGATGTGGCACCTGAGGGTTGGAGGGGGGACAGCAGCTGAACCTTTAGATGCAGATTTGGGGCCAGGAACACGGTCTCATGTCCTCTCTCTCTTCCATGGTGTCTAAAGGGCCAGGGTATCCCTTGGGCTGATTTTGGCTGCATGTAAAAGAACAGAGTCCAGAGTTGCTCACACACAGGCGCTTTTCAACTCTAGTGTGCAGTGAGTCTCTGGGCATCTTGTTAAATGCAGGTTCTGAGTCAGTAGGTCTGGGGTGGGGCCTGGGATTCTGCATTCACACAGCTCTCAGGGAAAGCCTGGGCTGGTGGGACATGGACCACACTTTGAGTAGCAGGAGCTTAAACACCAAGAGTTTGTTTTCTTCATATAAAAAGTTAGGGGGCTGGGGATCCAGGGTGGCTTGGGAGCTTAGGTGTGTCATTAGTGCCTAGGTTCTTCCCAGCTTTCCACTCTGCAACATGGGGATGTCATGGGAGCCCACAAATGCAGCCACCCCCCAAACCGGGTCTTACCCTGGGACATGGACAAATTCTCTGTCCTTCCTGCCTGGATCTGTTGGAGTCCGGTTTTCAGTCGTTCGTAGGAGATGTGACGGCAGCTCTGGGATGAGGTCGCGTGGGCTCCTATCTGGCCCCCACCACCTACCGTCTGTGTCACCTTACGCAAGTCACCGACCTCCAGCTGGAAAGTGGGTAATCAGGGAACCTCCATGGCAGGGTTGCTTGTGAGGATTAGATGAGTGGCAAAGGCTGGCTGGTGCAGGCTCCTGAAACCCTTGTGAATGTCGCTGTCGCTGCTGCCCGCCCTGTAGAAGGTGCTCGGGAACGGGAGCCTGAGGTGCGGGTCCTGATGCTCGCCAGCTTTGCGACCTCCAGTAAGTTCTCCAGCCTCTCTGATCTTTCTCGTCTGAAAAATGACCTCATGCTGCCTCTCCACAGGCTGTGATGTCAGGTGCAA
>NW_007737373.1:40503-41880 GCF_000696425.1 Galeopterus variegatus | reverse complement strand
GGCAAAGGCTGGCTGGTGCAGGCTCCTGAAACCCTTGTGAATGTCGCTGTCGCTGCTGCCCACCCTGCAGAAGGTGCTCGGGAACGGGAGCCTGAGGTGCGGGTCCTGATGCTTGCCAGCTTTGCGACCTCCAGCAAGTTCTCCAGCCTCTCTGATCTTTCTCGTCTGAAAAATGACCTCATGCTGCCTCTCCACAGGCTGTGATGTCAGGTGCAATAATATTGAAGTGCATCTGTAAGCCGTTATGTTACCAGAAATCACAATTAATTTGGCCATTACCAGTTTTCTACGTAGAGAAGGAATAACGTCTGTAAATATAATGAAGAAATTGGAATTCACCCACAGAGATGGTGCTTCTTTGCTTGGGAGGTGCAGAGAACGGGGTGTGTAATTCATGCAGCACGTTCAGAGAGGCGTTCAAGCAGATTCTGACCCCATCTTCTTGGACACATGCTAAGACAGGCCAAAGGTCTTTTGCTTATTGGTTCTGTTGATGAGTGATGTCCAAATACTGGCTTTCTCTTGTGGAATGTTTCATTTATTCATTTGTTAATTTGTTATAAAAGTATTTACTTAGAATATGCCATTCATGTGCCAAACACTGTTCCAGGCACTGCAGATACTGTGATAAATAAGATAAACCAAAACACCTGCCCACATGAAGCTTCTATTCTAGGGAAGACAAAAAATAAACAAAATACTTGTATACATAGTACATTAGAAGGTTCCGAGTGCTGTGGGAAAAAATAAAGGAGAGATGGGGGTAGGCAGTGGTGCTTTTTAAATTTTCAATTCGCATTATATCATGACTGTTTTCTGTGTTATTTCAGAATATGATAATTTTTAAATAGCTCTACAAGATTCACTTGCCTGGCTAACCCATGATCTCTTTACCCATTTCATTTTTTTTTTTTTTTGGCTGCTGGCTGGTACAGGGATCGTACCTGGGATCCTGGTGTTATTAGCACCACACTCTAAGCAACTGAGCAACTAAGCTAAGTGGCCAGCCCTCTTTACTCATTTTTTTATGGTTGAACATTTGTTTGCTGTTATAAGTAATGCTGCAATGAACATCTATACATATAATATTGGTGTGGAGCTATTATTGTTTTCTTGAAATGAATTCCAACAGCCAGAACAACTGGGTAAGGGAGTAGGAATTTTTTAAACTCTTGGTATGTCCACGAACTTGCTTTCAGAACCTGGGTCTGTTAACACCCTCCTGTTCTCATTGTGTCCTCACAGGCACCAAGTAGTACGTATTGAAAAGTATTTGTCTGGTTTTGCAAATCCGATTTGATACACTTTGTTCTTTTTTTTTTTTTTTTTGTCTTTTGTCTTTGTCCGTGTCCGGCAACGGATCGCAACCCTCAGTGT
>NW_007737373.1:31898-39274 GCF_000696425.1 Galeopterus variegatus | reverse complement strand
TTTAATTAAGCATTAAGAGGGACCATTATTTACAGAACAGTTGTTAGCCCCAGAGGACTTCAAGCTCCTGACCTTGTTAATGCCCATGTTTATATGCAAATCACCCCTGTCACCATCACTCCCTGGTCCACCTGGGGAGCTGAGGGGAAGGCCTGGTCAGCCCTTAGGTCAAAATGGGACATTACGGGGTATAAGTGGGACAGCCAGCGGCTTGGATGTTGGCGGGAGATTTTAAGGATGTGAGAACCTGAAGTCAAGGTGCCTGAGCAATGCCCCCCCCACCACCTGTTTCACGATCCCTGCAGATCTCCATGGTCTGTGGAAGAGCTTGCTGTTGGACTGATCAGTGGTAGTTGGGTGAATTCGATCCCCAAAGGAAAACTGACGGGCCCTTATCCATAGAAGGTGGCAGGACTGGACCACCAGCGTCCACCCCAGGAGTCTGTCCCTGCACCGTCCTCCTCCAGGCCCTGTCAGGGAACCTCCTCCTTCCCTCCCTCCCTCTCCTTCCTTCTTTTCTTGGCCAGACAGGATTAATTAGACATGCACACGTACACACACACCCTTCCCCAAAACAAAAAACAAAAGCAAACTCTCAATGTCTAAATACCATTTTCAGTCATCATTGACTTGGCCTTATATTTGTCTGTCTTTGTGCCTCTGTCTCTAAAATAAGGATAAAATCAACATTAAAGAGAAAGAGAGAAATGTGAGTTGGGGTGGTAGTGGGGGGAGGTAGCTTCAACCTGTCAAATGGCCTTTTCCACGTGGGAAGTGTCAGCAGATAGGAATGGAGTAAGTCTGTCACTGAGTTGGTTACAACCCAGAGGTGAGGGTCTCTGGAGTGACCTTTATTCAAAACATTACAGTAAAAGGCTGTTGTAAACAATGCATTTGTGAATGATGGGAACACAGTGCAGGGTGTATTAGTCAGGGCTCTGCAGAGCACAGAACCAATATTGTGTATACGTGGTAGACCCCCTTATTTTGGGGGGATATTTTCCAAGACCCCTAGTAGATGCCTGAAACTGTAGATAGTACTGAACCCAATGTATCCTACGCTTTTTCTATTCATACATCCCTATGGTAATGTTTAATTAGGCAAAGTAAAAGATTAAAAATAACTAATAATAAAATAGAACAATTATAACAATAAAAAAAGTCATGTGAATGTGGTCTCTCTCTCTCTCTCTCAAAATATCTTGTACTGTACTCACCTATTTTCAGGCCTCGGTTGACCATGGATAACTGGAACTGTGGAAAGTGGAACTGCAGATAAGGAGGGCTTCTGTATACAGAAAGAAATTTAGTTTAAGGAATTGGCTTGTGTGATGTTGGAGGCTGGAAAGTCCAAAATCTGCAGGGTGGGCCCGGAGGCTGGAGACCCAGGAAGGAGCTGATGATGAAGCTGGAGCCTGAAGGCTGCTGCAGAATCCCCTCCTGCTCGGGGGAGGTCAGCCTTTCCTTCTGCTCAGGCCTTCAGCTGATCAGATGAGGCCCACCCACGTTATGGAGGGAAATGTGCTTTACTCAAAGTCCACCTATTTAAATATTAATCTCATTTAAAAACACTCTCGCAGAAACACCCAGAATAATGTTTAACCATGTGGCTGGGCACTGTGGCCCAGCCAGCTGACATATAAAATTAACCATCGCCCATGGGTTTGGATTTTCAACCTTTTGGTTTCTGAGTGTCAAAGAGGATTAGGATTTTCCATTTTCTGTTCCCTGGTACAGGGTCCTCTGTTGTTCCTTCCTGCCCATGTCTCTCTTTTTTTTTTTTTTTTTTTTTTGTCTTTTGTCTTTTTCCGTGTCCGGCAACGGATTGCAACCCTCAGTGTTGCCCCCGTGCCGGGCCGGGGACCGGCAACGGGATCGCAACCCTCGGCGTTGCTCCCGCGCCTCGCTCAGCCAGTGAGCGGGAACCAGTCTGTATGTGGGATCCGAACCCTCGGGCGGGAGCGCCGCCGCGCTTCCCAAGCGGCGCACTATCCAGTGCGCCCCCGGGCCGGCCCTGCCCATGTCTCTCTTTTTTTTTTTTTTTGTCTTTTGTCTTTTTCCGTGTCCGGCAACGGATTGCAACCCTCAGTGTTGCCCCCGTGCCGGGCCGGGGACCGGCAACGGGATCGCAACCCTCGGCGTTGCTCCCGCGCCTCGCTCAGCCAGTGAGCGGGAACCAGTCTGTATGTGGGATCCGAACCCTCGGGCGGGAGCGCCGCCGCGCTTCCCAAGCGGCGCACTATCCAGTGCGCCACCGGGCCGGCCCTGCCCATGTCTCTTGAGAGCGGCATCTTGGGTACCACCGTGCCTCTGTGTTTGGGCCAGGTGGTGCCATATTCCATCCCCCGGCCACAGTGATTGGTCCAGCAATGGGCACGTGGTTCAAGGCAGCCCATGGGAGAGACACCTGGGACTTGGGATAACTATTGAGAAGGAGCCCTCTCTTTCTGCTGCAGCGTCTGAGCTGGGAGGCTGTAGGCTGGGAGCTGATGGTGCCATCTTTCCAGCTCATGTGATGAGGAGCCCTCCTGAGAGAGAGAGAGAGAGAGAGAGAGAGAGAGAGAGAGAATCACAAGGCTGCCACTTGAGACCCTGGATTTAGCTGTGCTCCAAGTAAGATAAGCCTGTGAACTTCCCAGTTATTATGACCAGTGCATTCTTTCTTCTCTTAAGTAATTTGCATTTGGTTTCTGCCTCATGAAACAAAAAGTCCCTGATTAATATCCCTAGGAATTGAAAAGCTTAAAATAACCAAATGATGGTAACAATAGAAATAATAATAGGAATTAAGCCAAGATTAATATGACTGACTGATACAAAATTACATACATATTTTATATATATACATACGCCGCCGCGTATATGTGTGTGTGTGTGTGTGTGTGTGTGTGTGTATATATACACATGCCTCTTCAATCAGATATTAAAATAAAAAGTAAGTGAAAAAATAGATCCAAGCAAAACTATAGAAAATTATTTGATGGAGAGGAAATGGAGGATGGAGATTAATCTGAGAATTGCTGTTAAAGGAGAAACCTAGAACTTACTATTTTCCTTGCAATGTTTAAGTGCAGAATGATGTCCTATAAATCTTGGCGATTGAGCCACCTCCCAGAGCCTGGGGATGCAGCAGTTGTCACAGAAGGACCACACCCCCTGCCACGATTAGTGAAGTGTCTGCTACCCAACAATCCACTGTGTCTCAGAGATCAGCTCTTTGAGCAGGAAGAGCTTCCACGGTCTTCCTGATGTTCATCTACATTCTTGCTATTTAACGTATCTTGTTTATCATTTGTCTTACTAAATATTGAATAGAAAAAGAGCATTTGTTCCACATGGGTAAGGACTAAAGAATATTGATGCAATGGACGCACATGACCTCCACCTAGTTTAAGGAACAGAAACTGAAGATTCTTGGGTGCTCTCTGGGGGCCCCTCCTGAACCCCAGCCCCTTCCCTTCCCCCCGCCCCAGAGGGAAACACTTTCTTGATTTTCTCTTTGTTATTCCCTACTTTTCTTCATCGTTTTGCTATTTATGTGTATGTCCCTAAACAATACAGCGTTCAGTATTTTTACTTGGATATTAAGGAATTCTCCTGGGTGAATGCTCCTGCATTCGCGCTTGCTGTGGGCATTTACTAGGAGTCTCTTTGCGCTCTTCCTGAGACCCTTGCACGTTGATATCGTAGCTGCAGTTTGTTCGCTTTCAGTGCTGCATATTTCCCATAGTACGAGGGGGACATGAGAACGGTCTTTGTTTTTCTACACAAATATATCACCTTCCCTAAAGCTGATTTCATTTTTAAAAGAATTTGTGATGAACAGTCAGATATATTCTTTTCAAAAACTAAGATATGATTATTCTGTACAACAGAGTAAATATGAAAATAAGAAAAGGACCACTCTTAGATATCTACTTGCGTATCAGAGAAGAAAAGAAAAATCAGAAAAAAAAGCATATGGATAATAGCTAATGCCTAGGAAGGTATTCTAATAACTGGGGTTTTCAAATGGATTGATTCATTGCATCTGGCAGTGATGGTTACAAAAGATATGTTGGAAGAAATCTCTACAATATATCAAAATTTGTGGAAACATAATACTTTACACAAAACTACTTAGACAGCTACTCTTCCAGAACAACAAAGGCATTTAAAGTAAGAATATAAAACATATAGGTCAAAAAAAAAATCCACAATGAAAATTTACTACAAACCTGACAAAGGCAGATAGAAACACTCTACAAGAACTCTTAGAATTAGCTCATCTCTGATTTTTTCTTATATGATAAAAAAACACAGTCAAAGCAGAATTTTCTAAGCTTCTAAAATGACAAGAAAATTGTGCTTACAATGTTTTGCTGTCATTTAAAATCAGATATCCCTATTGCCCATTTTGCCATGGCTTCTGAAAGTTTTCTTGTCAAAAGTGAGTATACTCATAAGGTCAAATAAATAGACCACAGAAAATTAGAATGTTGATTCAAAAAATTGTAGAATCTCAAAGCTGTACATAATTTTAGTGAACATGGAGTTTAGTCAGAACATTTTAAAGGTGATGTGGCTAGAGTCCATATTAGGTGTGAAGCTGTGTGCATGATAAATATTGAACTGGTACCAAAATTAGGAACAAAACTTGGTAGCTCTAACTTCCATGCCAGAGCTTTTTCCCAGAATGCTATAAAAATATGTTCAGGTTTCAATTAAAAATACTAAGAAACAGGGAAATATCAATTTAAATGATAAAAGCAATCAACAGATGCCAACATCAGGTTGACATAGATGNTTGTCTTACTAAATATTGAATAGAAAAAGAGCATTTGTTCCACATGGGTAAGGACTAAAGAATATTGATGCAATGGACGCACATGACCTCCACCTAGTTTAAGGAACAGAAACTGAAGATTCTTGGGTGCTCTCTGGGGGCCCCTCCTGAACCCCAGCCCCTTCCCTTCCCCCCGCCCCAGAGGGAAACACTTTCTTGATTTTCTCTTTGTTATTCCCTACTTTTCTTCATCGTTTTGCTATTTATGTGTATGTCCCTAAACAATACAGCGTTCAGTATTTTTACTTGGATATTAAGGAATTCTCCTGGGTGAATGCTCCCGCATTCACGCTTGCTGTGGGCGTTTACTAGGAGTCTCTTTGCGCTCTTCCTGAGACCCTTGCACGTTGATATCGTAGCTGCAGTTTGTTCGCTTTCAGTGCTGCATATTTCCCATAGTACGAGGGGGACATGAGAACGGTCTTTGTTTTTCTGTCAGTGAGTGTTTGGATTATCCCCAGCGTGGGCCGTCAGGACAGTGTTGCCATGAACATTCCTGTGCATTTCTCCTGTACTCAAGTGCAAGTTTCTTCTGGTGAGTCACTTTCGATCTTTTTAAAATTTCACCCCAGGTAAGAAACGTAATTTGCATCATAACTCACAACACACACACGTTCCCGTACATGTACAACAAATGAACCGTGCATAGCACATTCTTAGTAGTGGGTGAGAGTTCTGCTGCTCTATAACCTCCTAAGACTTAAATTTATTGGGGTGTGAGATTTTTTGCCAATCTGGTGGCTGTTACACGATATCTCATCATGTTAGGTTGGGAATCTTTTCACGTCTTTATTGGCCATTCATTCACATTTCCTCTTTTGTAAAGCACTGGTTCAAATCTTTTGCTCAGTTTCTATTGGGTTGTTTGAATTTTTGCCCTTTTCTTTTTTTCAGGGGATTCTTCATATATTCTGGATGTTCATTCTGGTGACCAAATGTGTGGCAATTACTGCTTCTCATACACTGGGACTGTCCTGATGAAGGCCTCTGTGGCTGGAGAGGGGAGCGGGAGAGTAGAAGGGCAGGGAAAGTCAGCGCTGGGAGGAAGGGCCAAGCCAGGCAGGGACCGAAGGCTGAGGTAAGGACTTGGCTTCTCCTCTGAATGGTGTGGGATGAGCAGAGGGTTTTATAGAGGAGTGACAGGATCTCATTTATCTCTGCCATAGTTGGCTCAGTTGAATTCACTTCTTTAATAAGACTTGGCCTCAGCCACCCCAGAGGCCTGTTGCTGAGGCCTGGGCTCCTGGCACGGCCACTGACACATCCATGTTTGTACCCACGTGGCTGGGTGGCCCAGGGGCCTGCTTTGCCCAGCCAGGCCTCTCGTGTGTGGCATTTCTCATGTCCGTCCCCTCCTGAGTCTGGCCCATTTATGAGCCTCATTACACTCCGCATGGAGAAGGAGGTTNCCCCAGAGGCCTGTTGCTGAGGCCTGGGCTCCTGGCACGGCCACTGACACATCCATGTTTGCACCCACGTGGCTGGGTGGCCCAGGGGCCTGCTTTGCCCAGCCAGGCCTCTCGTGTGTGGCATTTCTCATGTCTGTCCCCTCCTGAGTCTGGCCCATTTATGAGCCTCATTACACTCCGCATGGAGAAGGAGGTTCAGCAAATGGCTCATGAAGCATCTTTTTAAAGGTTAATGGTCATTGTCGAGGAAGAAAGGGGCACTGAGCAGCGATGCTCTCTTTGATGATATGGATTTTTCAATTAAGTGCAAATAAAGAGTCACACTTCTTTGCAGGTACCTGGTCTGTTTACCAAGCAGCCAAGGAGGCCTCGGGTGTCTTG
This sequence comes from Galeopterus variegatus, assembly GCF_000696425.1. NCBI lineage: Eukaryota > Metazoa > Chordata > Mammalia > Dermoptera > Cynocephalidae > Galeopterus > Galeopterus variegatus. The sequence goes on along the minus strand of NW_007737373.1, from coordinate 32,659 downwards.
GAAGCTGGAACCCTCTGCCCCGTGTGAGTCAGAAGCCGTTTTCATGAGCTGCTCCCAGGTGAGGGGGGAGTGGGTTGGACCATCCCGAGCTCTGCTTCCTGCTGCACAAGTGAGCTCTGTGTGTGGAGAGCTGGGTATGGAGGATCCTCTGGGAGGATGGGGTAATGTCTGTCTTAGGCTCATCATCCGCTGTGCCTGGCATCTGCTCCAGGCCATGACAGGTGTTTGACTGATCTCAGATAATGCAGGCCCTACTCAGTGGCCCTGGGGCAGGGAGGGAAACCAGCTTGAGGATTTTCCTGGTCACAACTCACCTAATTCATGCACTGTCTCCAGGTGATCACTGCTCTGTGAGGTTGCCATACCTGTCCTCTCTCTTCCTGTCCCTTTTCAACATCGCCAGGTCACAGTGGCTGGGACAAATAGCATGTCTAGAGCTCTCCAGCCCACTGTAGGCCAAGGCGAAGGAGGAAACATGATGTAGGACTCCAAGGGCTGCACCTGCTCCCAGGTGAAGACATTTTGCAGGTGAAGACATTTTGCTGTGGGTGTCCCTCCCCCTTTTCCATTTAGGACTCTGCAAGACACACACCATAGAGTCACAGGTACTTGTCTCCTAAAGAGTCCTTTAGGGTTATTTAGACACATTCTCTCATTTTACCAACAGGGAAACTGAGGCCCAGAAAGGAAGTGACCTGCTCATGTCCTCAGGAAAAGGCAATTTCCCTTGAATATTCTCTTGGTCAATGTGGCCATAACGT
>NW_007737373.1:28753-30929 GCF_000696425.1 Galeopterus variegatus | reverse complement strand
AGCCTCAGTTAGTGTGTGCTGGGGGCAGGGAAAAGTCCTACATAATCAGCATCTCTTACGCCCAATGAGATAGTTCTAAGCCACAGGCTCAGGCCTGATGTGATTGGCCCCTGCCTGCCTCCCCAGCCCCATCTCCTCTCCCCACTTTCAACCAACTAGGTTACAGTCTCAGTGGACTTAACAGGGACCCCACATTGCAGAGGCTTAAATAAGACAGAGGTTTATTTCTCTTTTGCACAGAAGTCCAAGCCAGAAGGGGGATTCTTCTTGGTACAGTTTTCAGGGTTTTGGCCTCCTTCCATCTTGCTGCTCTGCCATCCTCGGGGCATGGCTCCCCAAGAGGGTCCATCCTGTCCCATGCCAGCCAGCCGGGAGGGGGATGAGGGGATGTGAGGGCACAGCCTTCCCTCCCCGTAAGGGCAGCTGCTGTGCACATGTGTCACTTCCCCATTGGCCAGGGCCTAGTCACATTTCTTATTTGTCTCTTCCTTCAACCTGCTTCCTGGAATATGCGATATGATCGATGGAGCTCTTCCTGCCGTCTTGGACCGTGAGGATTAGGTTCATACCCTAGGGATGGAAGAGTGTCTGCTGAAAGGAACCCAGGGTCCCTAACACCAGCCTAGACCACCAACCTCTAACCTTGGTTTCTGTGATATTATGGATTGAATTGTGTCCCCCCAAAGTTTAATGTGTTGGAAGCTTGGTCCCCACTGTGACAGTGTTAAGAGGATGAGAAATCCTATTATGGTAATTGAAAGGCAGGGCCTTGAAGAGGTGATTACATTGTGAGGATCATTTCATAGTAAATGGATTAGCCCATTGATGGTTTAATGGTGGTCATGGGCATGGTTCTGAGGGCTTTAAAAGGAGAGCTTGAGAGGTTAGTCTCTCTCTCTGCTCCTGCCATATTCGCCATGTGACAACCTGCATTGCTGTAGATTCACCTCATCAGATGTGTTCCTGGGACTTTGGACTTCCCAGCTTCTGAAACTGTAAGCAATAAATATTATTTCTTTATAAATCACCCCAAAATTTTGTTATAAGCAACAGAAGCAGACTAATACATGTGAGAAATAAACTTCTGTCTTAGTTGAAGTGATATCACTGATATAACAAACCTTAACTTGTTAAAAAGCAGGAATTCATTCAATACATTGTGGTACATATATATTTGCTAATACAAAAATAGTAATAATCTGTAGGTATAGATGTGTAAATATGTACATAAAATATTGCTTAATGAAAACAAAACATTATTCCATTTGAATAAGGCAAATGTGTGTAAGCATGTGTGTGTGTCTGTACTATCAGATGCAGCTGTGTGCACACATGGACAAAACAGGGATGTCATGCCCACTGCTTATCTTTGGGTGCTGAAATCAGTAGTGATTTAAAAGTTTATTCTTTAAGTTTTCTTCTATTTTTAAAAGCTTTGAAATGAGTGTGTATAACTTTTATTATTAGAAAAAAAATACTAGGATGATTGAAAAAAAAAAAAAAACAACAAACCTACCTCTCATTTAAACTGACTTGAGCTAGGAGAAATGTACAATTTCTTTGCAGATGTCACCTCCCTTTCACAGAAATGTGGCCTTGCTGGACAGTCCTGCAAGCCAGATGTGCCTCTTTTCCCCAGTGCCCTTTCCTGCCACTCGGTTACAGATGCTGAGTGTCCTTTCCAAAGTTTGACCTGCTGAAGTCACGGTAGGGGGATGACTAGTGATGTTCAGAACCCAGAGAAGCCAGACAGTTGTGACTGTCGCCTTTTCAGGGTGTCCTCTCATCTCAAAGAGCAAGAAATAGCCATAGGGCAATTTCTAAGATTTCACAAGGGAGGATTTCTAATTTCTTGCTCTTTTTAATTCCAACTAGTATATTTGGAAGCATAAAATGTACAAAGAAATCTGGCTGTTTACAAGCACTTTACCCAAGCCAGCATAATACTTGAAAACATCAGATAAAGCTCATGACTTTGATGAAAGGAACACTCTTTTTATTGGGAACAATGAATATTGTTCCCCATCCTGGGTAGTGGAGAATTTAAAGAAAATAATTTGGAAGACATTTGGTTTGGCATAAAGCAAACAAATGATTTCAGATCACAAATAATATGATCTTACTTTAAAATTCAACATTTAAAAACAACCTGGCACCATATTCTCTTTAGATTCTG
>NW_007737373.1:21544-28360 GCF_000696425.1 Galeopterus variegatus | reverse complement strand
ATCTCAAAGAGCAAGAAATAGCCATAGGGCAATTTCTAAGATTTCACAAGGGAGGATTTCTAATTTCTTGCTCTTTTTAATTCCAACTAGTATATTTGGAAGCATAAAATGTACAAAGAAATCTGGCTGTTTACAAGCACTTTACCCAAGCCAGCATAATACTTGAAAACATCAGATAAAGCTCATGACTTTGATGAAAGGAACACTCTTTTTATTGGGAACAATGAATATTGTTCCCCATCCTGGGTAGTGGAGAATTTAAAGAAAATAATTTGGAAGACATTTGGTTTGGCATAAAGCAAACAAATGATTTCAGATCACAAATAATATGATCTTACTTTAAAATTCAACATTTAAAAACAACCTGGCACCATATTCTCTTTAGATTCTGAAAATCTGAATTCTGGGTGAGTCCGAATTCCTGAGGGAGGACTGATGATAGGAAAGATTTTGTGACAGAACTATGGTGCTACAGGGTAATCACAAGGATTAAAGACACATGATCAGTTAACTCACTGAACACAGATATTGTAGGAGGCTCTCATCTTGGGATTTGTCTGAGTGGGTGATGTTGACAAGCCCATCCTATAGGCCCAACCACTGATGACTGGGAGAGGTGCAGTTAGGAGGACCTCGGCGTCCCTGTCACCTAATATTGCACATTTCAGGGGAGTGTCAGAGAACCTGGACACACCTCCAGGCACTGTGCAAAGCCCTGGGATTCAGGACTCATCAGGGCACAAGGCAGACGCAAGGCAGACATGTCCCCATCCCTAGGGAGCTTCTGTGCTAGTGGAGGTGGACAGACGGAGAAAATGTAACTACAGATGGACAAGACATTTGAAGGTAGTGGTCAGTGCCAGAAAGGAAATAAACGGTGCATGTCCTTGACCGTGACTCTGGTGGGGGCTACTTAAATAGGGTGATAGGAGAGGGTCTCTCTGAGGAGGTGACATCTGAGCTCAGAACTAAATGTTCAGAAGGTCTGGGATCAAATTTGACATGTGGACCATTAAAATCGTTAGATGTGAATGAGGTGCCAACATTTGCATTTTAATTCTCAAAATCTGCATTTCCAACTTCCTTGGAAAATCAGAATATCTGGCCATGCTGGGCCCAGATTCTGGTGGATTTCAATTTCTAGTAGGTGAGGACATTTGTGGTTTGCCTCTGTGGCATCTGACCCAGTGTAGAGTAGTGGGGCCCAGGATGTGGGGCTTAGGACACTGGGTGCAGGTGGCAGAACTAAGGTGGCTGAGGGCCTGGATGGTGCCCAGGGGGCGGGGTGGACCCAGCTCTGCCCNAAAACATCTGGAGGGGCCTGCCCGGTGGCGCACTGGAGAGTGCGCTTCTTGGGAGCGTGGCGGCGCTTCCGCCGAGGGTTCGGATCCCATGTGGAGACCGGTTCCCACTCACTGCTGAGCGCGGTGCAGGCGCAACACCGAGGGTTGCGATCCCGTTACCGGTCAGTAAAAAAAGACAAAAAGGAAAAAAAAAAAAAAAAAAAGAAAACATCTGGAAATCTCCATCTCACAGCCTTAGTGTAACACACAGGGGAAGTCCCCAGGGCCCCATGGGGCAGCTCTGCTGACTTGGGGAGAGACGGTGACTCCCGAGAGAGAAGGGGACAGGGAGCAGGCACAGTGGCCAGGCTTCCAGCGGGACGTCCCCACACTGGTGCGCCCAGGAGTCCCAGCACCCACCCTGTTTCCTCCCCGGTAAACTTGTTCCAGCCCCTCATTGTCACTTGCTTTTTGTCTATGTCCCTGCTTTACCCTCCTCATAGCCCGTCACCATCTGAAGCCACCATCTAGAGTTTTGGGTTCTCTGTTTCTCCTCTGCTTGCACCACTGGGACATCCACTCCTCAGGGCAGGAACCTCGTCTCTTGTTCCCTGATGTGCCCCCAGTGAGAGGACAGTGTCAAATGGAGTCACGGCCCAACAAGGGCTGAGGCTTCTGATGCCACTTGGAGGCTTCTGACCCCACTATGTGTCGGTAGGGCTGAGCAGCTGGTGGGCATAGGAGAGGACTCCCTGTGAGCTACCTGGGGGGCCTGGGGTCCTCTCTCTGACCTGAGATGAGATGCTGCACCAGACCCTGCAGAGGTCCCCGTGTCCCCTGACCCTCACCCCTGCCGTGCACCTGCCTGCCTGACTTCTGCTGCCAGCTCCTGCATCTCCCCTGAGGGCTTCTCTGCTGCAGGGTGGGTCTGCGGGAACTTGAGAGGCTGGAGGTGCTGGGAAATTAATGTCCTGGGGCAGCCCCTGGCAAAGTCTGGCGGAGGTGGGGTCAGCGGCCCCGTTTCCCTGCCTTGGAGGGGAGAACTCTGAGGTGTGTGTTCTGTGCTGCAGAGGCCCCGGTGGGGCTCAGCTCTATTTGCCACATCGGTAAGTTGCTTGAGGTAGACACGGCCCCCCTTCCTGAGACCCTCTGGCCCCTGTGCTGACCAGTGCCCCGGGACCAGCTCCATGGGCTGTTTCCCAGAAACAGGCAGAATGCCTTGTTGGCTCTGCCCTTTCTTGGACCCCCCGCCCCACACCTCAGCTGGCATTGTTTGTGATGAACTGGCACATAAACTACTTGAACTTGAAACCTTGCTGAGAGTCTGTGTTTCGGGAAAACAAAAGTAAAGCATGAAGAGTGCTTGACTGTGACTGTCTTTACATCTGGCATACATGACTTATGCACGTGCGTTTGTATGCATGTGTGCATGTATTTTCCCTGAATTGGGGTGGATTTGCAAGACTGGTGCAAACCAGTGTCAAGGGATTTCCAGGGCAAGGCTGTGAGGATGTGATTCTCTCATCCCATGATCCACAGTGAGGGTGGAGGGGACTTGAACTGCAGGACGGAGATGGATGGAGGGAGAGTGAACGGGACAGGGAAGTGGGGAGAAAAGCGGGAAGAGGCTGGAGGTGGGAGGGGAAGGACAACTGAGAGAGAGAAAGGGGGCGAGGTGGTCGTTTACGGAGCTCAGAGGAGCAGCTTCCCCGCAGTGCGGACTCAGCAGCCACCCGGACACCATTGTCCATTCAGTGACCGCCGGTAGCCCGAGCATTTAGTTACCCCATGAAATGTGCTCAGTAGATCTTCATTCCATTTTCTCCCCAGACACGTGGGGCCTGGACATACGTGCGTGCAAGCTCACACATACGCATGCAAACACATGTATACACATGCTCACATACATACACAGTGATACGTGCACACACACATGCTCACACACACAGACACAGATGCGGCATGTCAGGCATCATTAACATGCCAGTCCAGGCCTCTGCCTCCTCGCAGAGCCCCGTGTGACCTGCTTGTCAGCGGAGGCCACCAGTTCTGGAGTGAGCCTTGGCGTCACTCCACCTGCTCTCCATGGCAACCCAGCCTGATACCTGTTTGTAAATTTACAAGCTTTAGGGCTGACATGATCTCTCATGTTAATTCATGCAGATCAGCTGCTCACTGTTCAGCACTCCCATGTTAAGTGAGGCAGCGAGGCACAAAATTGGCATCTGCTGTGTGTGTGTGTGTGCNACACATGTATACACATGCTCACATACATACACAGTGATACGTGCACACACACATGCTCACACACACAGACACAGATGTGGCATGTCAGGCATCATTAACATGCCAGTCCAGGCCTCTGCCTCCTCGCAGAGCCCCGTGTGACCTGCTTGTCAGCGGAGGCCACCAGTTCTGGAGTGAGCCTTGGCGTCACTCCACCTGCTCTCCATGGCAACCCAGCCTGATACCTGTTTGTAAATTTACAAGCTTTAGGGCTGACATGATCTCTCATGTTAATTCATGCAGATCAGCTGCTCACTGTTCAGCACTCCCATGTTAAGTGAGGCAGCGAGGCACAAAATTGGCATCTGCTGTGTGTGTGTGTGTGCATGTGTGTGGTGAGTTTAGTACACAGGATGAGGTTGGGGACAAAATAGTGTGAAAAATCAGCCAACAGTGATTGGATTACAGTTGTTGATTGCTTTCAAAGTACTTAACAGGGTATGTTAGTCCCAAAGATTTATCACACCTGGGGAAATCTAAAGTGTCTCACTGATAGAATATGGGATAAAAAGAGAAAGAACACACTAGCAAATTTGATGAAATCCCCCTCCCCCCAGTCCTGACGTGGCAGGTGGAAAGGGGTGCATGTCCAGGTACAGATGTGAGGAAGCCGACCCCTAGGCCTGGAGGCATTTGCATATCTTCTGCATCGCCTGCCCCCCAGCCCCACCACCCCCAGGCAAAGCTCCCAGCCCCACTTGGGCAAGGGCAGGTGCAGCTTCAGGACATCATTCTCCTGCCCCAAGTGGGCAGAGCTGACCCCACCAAAGGCCAGGATGGAGGGGCCACAACACCTGCCCCCTTACAGTGGCTGACTCTTCTTCAAGGGTCACTTCCACAGAATGCCAGGTGGCAGGCACCAGATTTTGGCATCTGACTAGCTCTCTTCTCCCTCGGGACCAAAGCAATCACCTTTTGTAAGCTCTGACGGGGAACAACTGGCTGCTGTCCTTTAATTAGGAGGGGACATGCTAAGCTATGGCTTCCTGCAGGGCTCCATAAAAGTCCATGAAATCCTCCTGTTGACTGTAGCTCGGTGCAGCCTGCGAGGGTCCCCTGAGGACAAGGAGGAGCTCCTCCCCCAATTTAGCTCCCCAACTCTGAGAACAAACTTGAAAAGAGAAGACCAAATGCCAGGACTGTGGCAGCACTCAATCCGTCAAATTACTTCCTGCAAATTACTTCTTCAGGCTGAAATCCGGGCAGGACTCTGCAAGTTCATGGGCGTCCACTGTCTGCTGGTTTTGGAGCTGTCTGGGCACTTCTGAGTGCAGGCTGCTCGTGCATGGGGCTCGGGGGGAGGGTGTGCCTTGGAAAGAGAGGCCTCCCTGATGAGCCTGGAGCCTTTTCTCCCTTAGTGAGGTTATCACAAGGGGAACGCATCACCAAGCATCCTCTCATGTCTCACCATGGGACCCCAGGTGCCCAGTGTGACAGGGGGAATCCAAGCTCAGCATGGGGCCATGTGCCATGTCTTTGGCCTCCCCAATCATGATCAGGTGCATCATGGTATGACCCTCAAAGACTAGAATAGAAGGATGTCAGGCAGGAGGGCCCAGCTCACGTCACTCAGGGGCCAGGAGCACGTGGATGGAGGTGCCACTGCCCACCTGCCACCCAAGACAGGAGAGAGGGAGAGGCTGGAAAGGCCCTTGAGCCAGGGGCTGATGATGTGAAATCCCAGAGTGGGCGTCTGTGCCCGTTGTGGAAACAGACAAACCCTGATGTGGTTGCCCGTGAGAGCCCACCCCTTGCATTCGGCTCCCCACATCCCCTCTCCCTGGAGACCTTGCCGAGGGGAACTGCCACAGAGGAATGGACTATCTCTGTCACGCTTTGTCTTTCCTTCATCACTGCAAAGACAGTGGCTCACAGCCTGCCGGTGACAAGTCACATTTTCTGCCCCTTTGTCGCTCTCTCCTGATGCTCCTGCCCCGTGCTTGTTCTCAGGGCTGAGGTCTGCTTCCCATAGAAAGCTCCCCACTGGTCCTGGGAGGGAGAAGGCAGGGCTGGGGGTGGTGGCTGATGAATTTTCATCTCTGCCTCTTTTTCTGTATTCCCGTGGGCTCCTCTCTTAGAACCTCCACCCTGAATCCTGACAACTCTTGTGGTGTTTCATGTCGGAAGCCCCTGGCAACATTCACTCCCGTGCTCAGGTCACTTCAGCCTGGGCTGCCAAGTCCAGCACACCCTGCTCGGCTTTATTGCCTCTGCCGGAATTCCCTGCATTTGCCTGTCTCCCCGCTCCCCACGTCCCACGGGGAATGCAGGGCTTGTCAAAGGGGAAGCCACATGTGAGACCCACACAATGTACCACCTCCCACCTGCACAGACCCCCACCCCGAGTATTTTCTTCTTCTGTCTTTTCTGCAGTAAACACACCCTGTGTCTCTTCTTCAGCAAACACAACCCAGTGTCCCTTCTGTAGCAAACACACCCTGTGTCTCTTCTTCAGCAAACACAACCCAGTGTCCCTTCTGCAGCAAACACACCCTGGCTGACGCACTGGGTTCTCTCTTCATGGGGCTGCATCTGTGCAGATGGGGCCAGAAAACAAACTCAGAGCCCGGGAGGGGCGGGGGCTGAGCAGGGGTGTGTTGTGAATGCTGCATTCCCGCATGTGCCACAGGAGCCTCCAGGACCCTAGCTAGCAGTGGGGTGGGGGCGGGAGGACTCAGGTTAAACAGAGAGCACAGGGAGGGGCAAGCAGCAGGGGTAATTAATTTTTTTTAAATTGAGGGTTGCCAGGCTGCCATTAAACTCCTTGGCTATGGCACAGGCTCCAGGAAAGCTGCTGTTCCAGTGCTAACCATGCTTGTCTTTTAATCACACTCTTTGCATGTCAATCTAGACATCTTGGTGTAGTCTCACCGCTTTTTTGTAACTCTTTGCAACTTGCTGGGCTTTTCTACCCCAAAAGTAACAGTAGACAATACGTGCTGTGTGCCAGGCACTGGGCTAAGTGCAGTAATTCATTTAATCCTCACAAAAGCCCTATGAGATGGGCACTATTATTATCTCTATTCTATAGATGAGGAAATGGGCACAAAGAGGTTAATTAACTAGCCTAAAGTCACGCAGCTGGTATGTGGCAGAGCTGGGATTGGAACTCAGACAGCCTGGCTCCGGAATCTAAGTTGTCAATCATTGAGTATAGGGGCTCTTAAATGAGCCCACAGCTTTAATTGCAGGGACTTCTCTACAGGGACAGGGCGGGAGGAAGTGTTTCCATGGGTCCTACAGCGGC
>NW_007737373.1:18268-20073 GCF_000696425.1 Galeopterus variegatus | reverse complement strand
GAATAAAAACTTGGAAGAGCTGCTTCCCTTGTCACATCCTGAGCTCAAACCAGGCAGCGTCTCCAGGAACTGGCAGGCGAGAGCGTTAAAGACAAGAGCCTCAGTGGCAGTGGGAAGATTTTCTCCTGGGAGAGAATGTGTGAGTTTGTACCCATGAAATATTGCTCCAGAGCCTCTTTCCAAAAACCTGATTGAGGCTCCTCAACCTACCTGTTGTTTTTTAATTGCAGAGGCTCCTGGAGACAGTGTGGGTGGTGACCACCATGTCCCAGGCAGACGCTGGTGATGGTGGATGAAGCTTTGTTCTTGGTGGCAGGTGGTGCAGCAGGACCCCCCTGGTGGGGGCTGGGTTGCAGGACCCAGGCCTGGTGCTCTGGCCTCTTAGCTGGTGACCCCCAGGGTGTCTCCCAGCCTTGCTACATCCCCACTGTCCTCATCTTTGCAAAGAAAACAAACATCCTGTCCTGCCTCCTCCCAGAGTTGGAGGGGAGAGGGGGCCACCTAAACTCGCAAACTCAAGGATGCATTTGTGGAGTGAGATTGCTCTATGCCTGCAAATTATTCCAAAAACCTGACATCAGGTTTCCAATTCATGACTTGTTTTCATGCCTGTTTCTAGCACCACTATTGCAAAGGTGGTTTCCTTCACAGCCGACATTGGCACATTACTGTGAACTAAATAAACGCCACACTCTATTCGGATTTCACTACTCTCCCCCAGTGTACTTTTTTCTGTTCTGTGATTGCATCTGGGATACCACATTACATGTACTGTGTTTTCAAGCTTTTTTGAACATGACCCCAAGTCAGAAGTATAATTTACATCACAAGACTATATACACGTTTATATGCCTGGAGCAAAATATTAAGAACATAATACTTATTTTTACCACCTGGGACATACGTGGTACTTTCCATTCTATTTTTCCTATTTTATTCCATTCTATTTCTACCTATTCCATTCCATCCCAACATAAAAATACTCTTCAAGATACCCTAAATACATTGAATGACCAAAAAATGGATCAGTCAGTATCTGCAGCTTAAAAACCCATCTNCTAAATACATTGAATGACCAAAAAATGGATCAGTCAGTATCTGCAGCTTAAAAACCCATCTCGTCATAAGGGTGATTTCTTTCACTGTTTTTGCACAGCAGGTGATAATTCTGTTTCTTTACTTATCTCTTGTCCTTGTGTCCACAGATGATGTCTTTGCTGTTCCTTATATCCACATAAATGCCTGTCGCCTGGATGGCTTGTTGCATGGGTCCTTTTTTCCTGTTTTCTTACATTTTCTCATAACTGTCCATTTTTTGCAGGGTTGAATTCTCATTAAGTAGCATCCACTTTCTTTGGAGAAGTGGCCAGTCTGTCATGGAATATTTGTAGACTTCAGACCTCAGAACTGACTGGTTTGGTTCTTTTGTAAAGAGCCACTGGGGGCGAGATGATTCCCCCATGGAGGTTCTAAGACACTTTGAGAGATTTGCATGCAAACTCAAGTGACTGGAAATGAATGGGGGTGTTTTCAGTTAGTTGTCATAATGATTAGGGTGGAGACCAATGTCTTTCAATGCTCAGACAGTCCCTTACAATGAAGAATTTCCCTGTGCAAAATACCAATAATGTCCCCTGTTGAGACACTCTGACCAAGATCAAATTTAGATTAGAAAAAGAAAGGGTGACTTGAGTGTCTCTGTTTTCCTTCTTTCCAGATATCAGAATCAGTAATGTTTACATGTGAGGAGCTGACCCTGGGACAACTGGTGGGCACATCACAGTCACGACAGACCCATGGTCCTC
>NW_007737373.1:11543-17587 GCF_000696425.1 Galeopterus variegatus | reverse complement strand
TATTGTTTGCACATTGAAGCTCTTTCCTCTGGTCTCTCTGCTTCTGTGACCCCTCTGCACTCGATCCATGCAGGCCTTGCTCTCTCTCAAACTTCCTCTCTCAGGGCTTTTGCATCTGCTGCATTGATCTCACCTGCTTCTTGGCTCTTTGGGTTAATCAGCTGCACGCCATTCTAATCACTGCCCAACTGCAAGGACCACACCCCCTCCTTATATACACACCTCTGGGGTGCTGAGCTTTTTCGGCATGTTTTCCTGGGAATGGGGAAATAAGAAACTGTCACTCTGCTGCCCTTTCCCACCCTCTAAGAGTGATGAGATCCTTCCTTTGAAAGCAAGCCCATCTGCCTTGCCCCGGGTTTCCCCAGCTCAGTCCAGCGTCATGTGCCCAGTGGCTGAGGCCGATGCTCTGGGCCTCCGTCAGTGCCTTCTTTCCCCGCACCTGGTTCATTAGCATGGCCTTCTCGATGGAGCTGCCTCCAAAAGGCACCTGGAATCCGTCCACTTTGTCCCACCTCCTTGCCTCTCCCCAGCACCAGCCACCTTGCCTCTTGGACGCCTCCCTGGTTTCTTACCTTCAGCTCTGGTACCATTCAGCCAGAGGGACCTTGTAAGAGAGCAAATCAGACCCTGTTTCTCCACCACTCAAATCCTTGAAATGGCTCCTATTGTTTGCACATTGAAGCTCTTTCCTCTGGTCTCTCTGCTTCTGTGACCCCTCTGCACTTGATCCATGCAGGCCTTGCTCTCTCTCAAACTTCCTCTCTCAGGGCTTTTGCATCTGCTGCATTGATCTCACCTGCTTCTTGGCTCTGCCCGCTTGTGCTCATCCTTTGGGTCTCAGCTGAAAAGGCTCCTCCTCCACGAAGCCTCCATGATTACCCCCTCCATGGAGGCCTCCTCCGTCCCTGCTCCACTGTGCAGCACGCCGCCCTATTTTATCCTCTTTATAATACAGATAATTACTCATAATTGCCATATCTATTTCTGTGTCACCCCAATAAAATGCTACCTCCATGAAGACAGGGACTTTGCCTCATTCACAACTGTAGTTTGAGTACCTAGAACAGGGTTCAATCGATATGTGCTGAATATATAGTAATCACAGTCACAAACATATCTACATTTTATCCTCTTTATAATACAGATAATTACTCATAATTGCCATATCTATTTCTGTGTCACCACAATAAAATGCTACCTCCATGAAGACAGGGACTTTGCCTCATTCACTACTGTAGTTTGAGTACCTAGAACAGGGTTCAATCGATATGTGCTGAACATATAGTAATCACAGTCACAAACATATCTACGGTACATATTGCATGCTGGTCACTGTTGTAAGCCTTATGTGTTAACCATTTAATCCTCACCATTACCCCAGGAGAGAAGCTACTGACTGACTGTCCTTATCTATAGTTTGTAGAAAATAAAACAGTATCATTGAGAAGTAAAGTGACTTGTCCAAGGTCACCCAGCTGGTCATTGGCAGGACTGGGACCTGATCTCTGTGCAGTGTGAGTCCAGACTCTATGCCTCAGCCTGTGCGTGGCTGCCTTGGACAGACAGATTGAATACCTGCCATTGTAGAACTGTGATTCTAGAAGGAACATGGGTCTCTCGGGAGTGCGGAAAGCTCTGTCCACAGCCAAGCTGCTGCTGAGGAGAGAGTCTCCATCAGCCATGAAATGTAGACTCTAGGCCACAGGTGGCAGCATCATGGCTTGGCTGCCTCCCACTGGGACAGGATTGGTGCCTCCAGGCCCTGGGGACTGGGGGCCAGCCTCGAGTGCTGGCATTTTAAATTACTCTAGTTATGTAAATAAGTCATCTATGTGGGAGCAAGAGGATGGCCTCAGTGGGCCACGAATTGTGGGATAGAGGAAGGTCCTCACTGTGTGAGACTCAGCCCTGAGGCTATGACTACATTTTGCAGCTGCACCCTCATGGACTTCCAGCTGCCAGCCTGCCATTTCCTGTCACTTGGAGGCACACCTCCATGGCCACTGGGCGGGTCCCAGCCTAGGGCATTCTGACCAGTTGATGGTAAAGCTGTGGGACTCTCGAGCCCTCCCATATGGGCCCCTCCCATCCTGTATCCAAGAGACTGGACTCACAGACAGGAACTGGTCCGCCTCACACACTGGGGAGAATGGCTGGGATTCCACCGTGCAGCTTTGCAGCAGGTGTTTACTGAGCACCTACAATATACCAGCCACTGTGCTGGGCACTGGTGATCTAGTGACAAGCACAATTCCTGATCTCATGGAGCAGATGTTCAAGTAGTGGAGAGAGAGAAACAAATTATTAAAAGATACGCACATCAGCTGGCAACATAATACAACAGGGTGTGGTAGCTTCCTATGGCTGCTTGACAAGTGACCACAAACTCAGTGGCTTAGAACAACCCAGATTTTTTTCTCTTATAGTTGTGGAAGTTGGAAGTCTGCAATCAGTCAAGGTGCTGTGTCAGCAGGGCCGGTACCTGCTGCAAGCTCCAAGGGGAGAATCCGTCTGCCTGCCTTTCTAGCTTCTAGCAGCCACCTGCAAGCCTCGGCTCATGGCCCCTTCCTCCATCTTCAGACTACGTCACTCCAATTTCTGCCTCTGCCATCGTATCTCCTTCTCTTAACTCTCACCCTTCTGCCTCCCTGCTATAAGGACCCTGTGATTACATTGGGCCCATCTGGATAATCAAGGATGGTCTTTCTATCTCGAGATCCTTCACTTAATCCCATCTACAAAGCCCCCTTTTCCATGTACAGTCACAAATTCACAGGTTTCAGGGATTAGGATGTGGACGTATACGGGGGGCCATTATTCAGTCTACCACAGAGGATGGTTGGTGATTTTAAATAGGATGATTGGGGACGACCTCAATGAGAAGCTGCCATTTGAGCAAAGACCCAAAGGAGCTGAGGCAGTGGGCCATGGTGGCAGCAGGGGCAGACCTTCCAGGCAAAGGAACAGCAAATGCAAAGCCGGTAACAGGTGTGCACACCTGGCATGTTCCAGGAAAAACCAGAGGGAAGTGCAGCTGGGGCCAAGTGAGGAGGGGAGCAGTAGGAGGTGAGGTCAGAGGGGCCACTGGGGTGGAAGGTGCAGGGCCTCATGGCCATCGTAAGACTTGGGGTTTTACTATGAGTAGGTGGAGGTCACAGAAGGTTCTGAGCAGAGAAGGGAAAGGATCTGACCTAGGTTTTCACAGGCCCTTCTCAGGAAATGCCCCTGGCCATTGGGAGCTGCTTTACCCAAAGTCTCTTTTGCCGGAACTACCCTTTCCAAAGACTGGTAAACACAGGGGTATTAAGATCCAGCCCCCTTGATTCATTCATTGCAGCTCCGAAAGGCCATTTTGGCTCCAGACCTCCTTGTAGGATTGACTGCAGGGTCATGCCTAGAGTGTGTGAGGCCAGGTGACATCCATCTGTATATCTATCCATCTATCTATCTATCTATATTTTTTGCAGAGTCTTTGTCTACATTAACTATTTGTTTAAAAAATGTATTTCACCACTCCTGGCCCCCATGAGGTATAGTGATTTGTCCATGAAAGTCTAGAATAATGGATAGAGAAGAGGTGCTTATGTCCAACCAGAGCATGTGAAGGTTCTCGGCAACATCCAGGCACCACCGCCTCCCAGTCAGGCCCACATCATACCCAAGAAAAATGGAACAAATCAAATGCGAAGCAACATATCCCATGCTGAAACTCTCAGCATAATGGTCCACTTACATGTCTGTTCATTCATATCAACCGAGCACCTTTACACACCAGCTGTGGTGCTAGCATCCGGGACACGGCAGTGAACATAATCCCTCTGTTCTGATGAAATTCCAGTTCAAGGAGATAGACAGTCTACAGGTAAACACATCATCAGATAATTTCAGATTGTGAAAAATGCAGTAAAGGAAACAGATTAGGGCGTGGGGCTGCTGGCTCATTTTGAGTGGTCTGGGAGGGCCTCTCTGAGGAAGTGACATGTGGGCTGAGTCCTGAAGGATGAGATGGGGCTGCCACGGGAGATCTGAGGGAACAGTGTGCCAGGTGGAGGGAACAGCAAGTGCAAAGGCCCAGAGAACGGAAAGACCAGAGATGAGGCCGGTGCGTCTCAGGAGTAGGGATGGGGTTGGGAGATGGGGACATGATCACACTTTACAAACTATCAAGTGGGACAGAAAGAGAAGGGAATAGAGTTGTCATTTTGATTGCAAGGACAGTGGGTTTTTGTTGCTGTTTGTTTCTTTTTTTTAAAGTCTCCCTCCCCTTTGAGTCCAGCCCTACTCTCAGGAGATGGGGAGAGCCCTCCCGCCTCGCGAAGAGCTCTAGCCTTCTCCCTTAAATCTCCATCAGCTTCCGCAAGGCTGCCGGCTCTCCTGGCTGTAGTGCTTCTCTCTGTTTATCAGAGGTTATTGCAGGTGCATTGAAATGTATCATCCGGACCCTGATCCCGACCGAAGAGCCACAGAGAGCTCTGACTCCCGTGGGCCACTGGTCATCATTACCTGAGACACGCATTCTTTCTCTTCATTAAGAAACTTTCATCTTTAAACACGGGTAAATAAAAAGTGATCTGTCTATGGAGACAGGATCCCAAGGAAAATATGTGTTTAACAGCTCCAGCATTTGGGGCAATTATGTTAATATTCTCTTTTGTTTGTATAATAGGTTATACTTTCCAAAAATATTTTCTCATGCATACATTCATTTGTACTCATTACGTGTGGAAGTTATTTACATGTTGCACATATTTATAATTGTTTTCCCAACCAAAGAAAAAAGAAAAGAAAAAAGAAAGAACATACATTCATTTGTACTCATTACGTGTGGAAGTTATTTACATGTTGCACATATTTATAATTCTTTTCCCAACCAAAGAAAAAAGAAAAGAAAAAAGAAAGAAAAAAAAAAACCCTCGCCAATCCTCAGTTCGGTTGTACGTACCTTCTGGAAAGCACATAGACTCACATCTGCGTTCTTTCCCGATCTCATCTTCTGTCCTTTTCTTTCTCCCTGGTGTGTGTTCAACACTGTAAACCAGCCCTTGCTCCTTCTTTCATTCATAAACATGTAGCCTTAGGCAGTGATTACTTTTGTGCACCCAGACCCGTTCCTCCTCCTCTGGTTGCACTGCCCTCGTTTTATTCGGGGCAGATGATCTCTCTCTTCATCAATCCATGCGGGGGAAATTGACCTCCCTAGCCTCCGGCTCTGGATGTGTCCTCGTTACCCAGGCCTGGGCAATCAGTGTATGCTCCCTTCCCGCCCCCACTTTCACTGCCCTAGGTCAGAGTGATTCCTGGGTGGCCAAAGGAACTCAGGGCCCAGACTTGGTTTGATTTACTGGAAGGAATTCCTCTCTTTTTGCTGGACTTGTTTGTGTGAGATGTGAGCCGGGCCACAGAACAGGGGGTTCCTGTCTGTGTGTGACGCCAATTCAGAGGAAAACAGTCACTGTGCTCAGCCCTGGGATTCAGGACTCAACAGGGCACAAGGCAGACATGTCCCCATCCCTAGGGAGCTTCTGTGCTAGTGGAGGTGGACAGACGGAGAAAATGTAACTACAGATGGACAAGACATTTGAAGGTAGTGGTCAGTGCCAGAAAGGAAATAAACGGTGCATGTCCTTGACCGTGACTCTGGTGGGGGCTACTTAAATAGGGTGATAGGAGAGGGTCTCTCTGAGGAGGTGACATCTGAGCTCAGAACTAAATGTTCAGAAGGTCTGGGATCAAATTTGACATGTGGACCATTGAAATCGTTAGATGTGAATGAGTTGCCAACATTTACATTTTAATTCTCAAAATCTGCATTTCCAACTTCCTTGGAAAATCAGAATATCTGGCCATGCTGGGCCCAGATTCTGGTGGATTTCAGTTTCTAGTGGGTGAGGACATTTGTGGTTTGCCTCTGTGGCATCTGACCCAGTGTAGAGTAGTGGGGCCCAGGCTGTGGGGCTTAGGACACTGGGTGCAGGTGACGGAACTAAGGTGGCTGAGGGCCTGGATGGTGCCCAGGGGGCGGGGTGGACCCAGCTCTGCCC
>NW_007737373.1:7425-10519 GCF_000696425.1 Galeopterus variegatus | reverse complement strand
AGCTGAGAAAACAGAGGCCCAGAGAGGTTAAGTCACTTACCTGGGGTCACACAGCTGCTATGTGTAGAGTCAGGACTTCAGACGCAGGAGGATGAAACGGAGCACTTAGCCCCGTCCTGGGCGCCTGGCAAGTGCTCCAGGAATGGTGGGTGCTGCTTGTCACCACTACTGCGCTGCTGCCAGCACTAGTCTAAACCACGTGAGCATGAAGTGAGGGAACGTGTGTAGGGTCGAGGGTGCTGGCTGGGGCACAGTAAGTAATCATAGCCACAGTGACAACAGCAATAATCACTGTCACCAGCGGTACGAACAGCAGCGTCTGCCTGTTCCTCTGGGCCCAGGGCTTGTCTGTGAGCTCCTGAGGGCCGGTCCCCAGTGTGGTCAAAAGACGGGTTTAAGGTTCCTGGGAAGGGGTGGCCACACCCAGCTCAAAGCCTCTTCTGCTCACTGGGGATCCCCACCCCCCATAGTCATCTCTGGGACCTGCTTTCTGGTGGGCTTGGAGGTTCCAGGGCTGAGGGGCCTCAGGCCAGGGTTCTATGGTCTGGTCTGTGCCTGTGGGAGTGTCGCCCCCACCCCCAACACTCCTGCCCTGCAGGCTGCTGCGCCAACACCGGCTATTATGTCAGGAGACCTTGACCTCTGGGGGTCCCATAGGCACAGACCCTCCTCCTGCCTGTCCCACCGAGAAGGAGAATGCTAATCTGGCTCCCCCCTCGCTGTAGGACAGCTGGCACCTAGGCCTGATCCATGCCCAGCGGGAAGTGTCTTGGTGCAGAGTTGATGAAATCGCAGGTCGTGATGCATTAGTGGGTCTGGAAATCTGGAAGGTCAAGCCCAGCATTAAAATCTGCAACTGGTCAGGATAGAGGACGCGAGGCAGCATCAGAGCGCATCGCATGTGGCAAGTGTGTGTGGTTTGGTGAAGCATGTTTCGTTTCTGTATAAACAGGCGTGTGCATGGTGTGCTGGTGACAGTGTGACACGGGTTTCTCACTGTGGGTTGCATTGAAAATGTCTGGAAATCTCCATCTCACAGCCTTAGTGTAACACACAGGGGAAGTCCCAGGGGCCCTGTGGGGCAGCTGTGCTGACTTGGGGAGAGACGGTGACTCCTATTTTTTTTTTTGACTGGTAAGGGGATCGCAACCCTCGGCACAGTGTTGTCAGCACCACGCTCAACCAGTGAGTGCACCGGCCATCCCTACATAGGATCTGAACCCGCAGCCTTGGCACTACCAGCCCCGCACTCTCCCAAGTGAGCCATGGGGCCAGCCCAAGAGAGACGGAGACTCCTGAGAGAGAAGGGGACAGGGAGCAGGCACAGCGGCCAGGCTTCCAGCGGGACGTTCCCACACTGGTGCGCCCAGGAGTCCCAGCACCCACCCTGTTTCCTCCCCGGTAAACCTGTTCCAGCCCCTCATTGTCACTTGCTTTTTGTCCATGTCCCTGCTTTACTCTCCTCAGAGACCGTCACCATCTGAAGCCACCATCGTGAGTTTTGGGTTCTCTGTTTCTCCTCTGTTTGCCCCACTGGGACGTCGTCTCTCGTTCCCTGATGTGCCCCCGGTGAGAGGACATTGCCACATGGAGTCACGGCCCAACAAGGGCTGAGGCTTCTGATGCCACTCGGAAGTGGGGTCCCCACCATGTGTCAGAAGGGCCGAGCGGCTGGTGGGTACAGGAGTGGAGCACCTGTGAGCTGCCCGGGGGCGTGGAGTCCTCTCTCTGACCTGAGATGAGATGCTGCACCAGACCCTGCAGAGGTCCCCGTGTCCCCTGACCCTCACCCCTGCCCTGCACCTGCCTGCCTGACTTCTGCTGCCAGCTCCTGCATCTCCCCTGAGGGCTTCTCTGCTGCAGGGTGGGTCTGCGGGAACTTGAGAGGCTGGAGGTGCTGGGAAATTAATGTCCTGGGGCAGCCCCTGGCAACGTCTGGCGGAGGTGGGGTCAGCGGCCCCGTGTCCTCCGCCTTGGAGGGGAGAACTCTGAGGTGTGTGTTCTGTGCTGCAGAGGCCCCGGTGGGGCTCAGCTCTATTTGCCACATTGGTAAGTTGCTTGAGGTAGGCACGGCCCCCCTTCCTGAGACCCTCTGGCCCCTGTGCTGACCAGTGCCCCGGGACCAGCTCCATGGGCTGTTTCCCAGAAACAGGCAGAATGCCTTGTTGCCTCTGCCCTTTCTTGGACCCCCCGCCCCACACCTCAGCTGGCATTGTTTATGATGACCTGGCAGATAAACTACTTGAACTTGAAACCTTGCTGAGAGTCTGTGTTTGGGGAAACCAAAACTAAGGCATAGAGTAGAGGGCTTGACTGTGACTGTCTTTACGTCTGGCATACATGACTTATGCACGTGCGTTTGTATGCATGTGTGCATGTATTTTCTCTGAACTGGGGTGGATTTGCAAGCTCAGAGGAGCAGCTTCCCCACAGTGCGGACTCAGCAGCCACCCGGACACCATTGTCCATTCAGTGACCGCTGGTAGCCCGGGCATTTAGTTAGCCCATGAAATGTGCTCAGTAGATCTTCATTCCATTTTCACCCAAGACACGTGGGGCCTGGATATACGTGCGTGCAAGCTCACACATACGCATGCAAACACATGTATACACATGCTCACATACATACACAGTGATATGTGCACACACAGATGCTCACACACGTACATATATACACACACATATATACATGTGCACACACTTACACATGCTCACACCACACACAGATGTGGCATGTCAGGCATCATTAACATGCCAGTCCATGCCTCTGCCTCCTCACAAAGCCCCGTGTGACCTGCTTGTCAGCGGAGGCCACCAGTCCTGGAGTGAGCCTTGGCGTCCCTCCACCTGCTCTCCATGGCAACCCAGCCTGATACCTGTTTGTAAATTTACAAGCCTCAGGGCTGACATGATCTCTCATGTTAATTCATGCAGATCAGCTGCTCACTGTTCAACACTCCCATGTTAAGCGAGGCAGCGAGGCACAAAATTGGCACCTGCTGTGTGTGCGTGTGTGTGCGTGTGCGTGTGTGTGGTGAGTTTGGTACACAGGATGAGGTTGGGGACAAAATAGTGTGAAAAATCAGCCAACGGT
>NW_007737373.1:4478-6897 GCF_000696425.1 Galeopterus variegatus | reverse complement strand
GTCACCCCATTCCACCTGGGTGGCCGAGGGTGCAGAGGTGATTAGGACACGGGGGGTACTGGGATGTGACTGGCCACCTCCCTGCCCTGATGTAGCCCACAGTCCTGGGGTGGACGGTGATGTCCATTTTCCTGAAGTTGTCCTGGCTGCTGGAAGGTGTCACTGGGCCTGTATTTCCACACGGCCTCTATGGGCTGGAGACAGGGATGGTCCTGTGGCCAAGACCNCAGCCCCTGCCGGAGTCCCCTGACACCCAGGCCTGGAGGCATTTGCATCTCTCCCAACCCTTCTTCACTCCCCAGGCAAAGCCTCCAGCCCCACTTGGGCAAGGACAGGTGCAGCTTCAGGACATCGTCCTCCTGCCCCAAGTGGGCAGAGCTGACCCCACCGGAGGCCGGGATGGAGGGGCCACCACACCTGCCTCCCTCACAGTGGCTGACCTTCCTTCAAGGGTCACTTCCAAAGAATGCAGTGGCAGGCACCAGATTTTGGCCTCTGACGTGCTTTCATCTGCTCCCTCGGGACCAAAGCAATCACCTTTTATAAGCTCTGATGGGGAACAACTGGCTGCTGTCCTTTAATTAGGATGGGACATGCTAAGCTATGGCTTCCTGCAGAACTCCATAAATATACATGAAATCCACCTGTTGACTCTGTAGCTCAGGGTCTGGAGGTGGGGAGATGAACCTGGGCTATCTGGGTGGGCTCAGTGTAACCACAATTGTCCTTCTATGAAAGATGCAGGAGGACCAGGGTCAGAAGGCGACACTGGGGGTGGAAGCAGACCATGGACCAGAGTCAGAAGGCAACCCTGGGGATGGAAGCAGAGGTCCGACTGATGCCATCGCTGGCTTTGCAGATGGGGGGAGGGGCCTTGAGGCAGGGAATGTGGGCGGCCTCTTGAAGCTGGAGGAGGCAAGTTGGTGGATTCCCCCTGAGAGCCTCGGAGGGTGCAGCCCTCCCAGTGGATCTCCAGATGATAAATTTGTGTTTTTTAAGCTGCTTAGTGTATGGAAATTTGTTACAGCAGCCATAGACAACTAATGCACTGTGCTTGCTCTATTTGCATATTAATTATTTGATATTTTCTCTTTGAGTTGGCTCCATTTTCTTTATTCACACTAAGACTTCACCCAAGGCATTAAATCTGTGAAAATGTGGGGTTAATGGCTGAGTACATATTTTTTCCCCAAAATCCATTAAAATAAATATATGACTTTTAAAATTGTTTTCCTGTGTTGTACCTAAAATTATCTAGTGTCTTCTTGGTGGTCTGGATGCATACACTTTGGACTTCTTAGTGGGACAAGGAGCTTTGTGGAAGGCTTTTGAACAGGGGAGGAGCATGATGGAAAGTGCTGGAGTTTTAGTAGACTCCATCCTCACAGAGTTCATTGGGGGTGTGACAGAGGGGACTGCCGCCAGGGTTGGGGGCGTGGGGATTGCAGTAATCAGCAAGAAGAGGTGAAGTCCAAGCCATGGTAGAGGATGGGAATGAGAAAAGAGAGAAGGATCCAATGAGAAAGAAAGGAAGAGCTATCAGGATCACTACTGATCAGACTGATGAAAGATCCAAAACTCTGCGAGAAGGACTATGTCAATGCGCAACGGGGCTGCTGTGTCCGTCAGGACTGTCTGATTGCAAGTAACAGAACTCAACTCCGGCTACATTACAGAGACAAGGAATCGATCGGTAAGGCTATTGGATAGCTCAGAGAATCAAAAGAAAGACAAGAAACCAGGCTTAGAAAGATAACAGGAGCCCACACCATCTGGGGAAGGAGAGAGCAGGAACTCCAGGCCAGGCTCCAAGGACATTGTTGGTGGCATTGCTAATCCTCCTCTGGTTTCCTTTGCCGATGCCACTTTTCCTAAGATCCAAGGTTCTGAGAGGATTCGTCCTCCCGGCTGAGGTTTCATGCCTGCCATTTGGTGAGGGGAAGGCAGGGCACCTCAATTCACTGTCTGCCTTAGACTTCACAGCAGGGAAAGTTAATTCTCCAAAGTGAAGTCAGAATGTCATTGCCAAGCACAAGGCAAGGCAAGGGCACGTCCTGACAGATTTGTCTTATAAAGGAACAATGAACCCTTTTTACCTTCTGTTGGTTTTTAACTTGCATAGACAGAAAGGACAAGTAGCCACGGCTGCCAGCTCCTATGGCCCTTAGGCAGGCAACACCTAAATAAAAGGGCTGGGTGACTGCAGCGATTGACAAGATGCCTGTTGCCGAGGAATTAACTCTAGAGTATGGCTAAGCAGGTTTATAGCCTGCAGCTATGTTCTGAGGAGGGGTCAGAAAACTTCATATCTCATCAGGACCTGGTGATGATGAGAAACTGTCCCATGACAGCCTTGCAGGGAGAGAAGAGGCAAATGGGAGATGCCTGGGGCACCTCGTCCCAAGCCTCCCATCCTGTT
>NW_007737373.1:0-381 GCF_000696425.1 Galeopterus variegatus | reverse complement strand
GTGATGGTGAGGTATTTGGCACCTCCCAAACATGGTTTGAACTTTGAACACTCTTATTGAATATACGAGACACAATAAAAATCAGCTCACAGTTCTCCAAAGCAAAATAAACTGTATAGCAGGATGCTTTTTAGTGCAAGAGCGTGCCTTCAGACACCCTTTTATGGCATGTTATTTGGTACAAATAACAGAAGCTCATACTAAAATTAGCTTAAAAAGTTATAAAATGTGTTGGTTCATATAAATATAGAGGCCATTCAGCAATCTCAGGATGTCTTCAGGGATCACATCCTTTCCATCTCTGCTCTGCTGTTGTGTGGTGGCTGGAGTTCCTCCTGGGTGTCAGAGGTCACTTGTGTCCAGAAGGAAAAATCAGGTCAT
>NW_007737372.1:43716-53760 GCF_000696425.1 Galeopterus variegatus | reverse complement strand
CTTCAGTATAAGTGATGTGGGGACAAATGACCCATCACATAGATCTTTGTCCTCATGTCTGATTATTCCTTTTGATAGATTTGTGGTCTCATCAGGTCAATAGGGATGGGCATTTTAAAGGCTTTGGGTGTGTTTTGCCACATTGCTGTCTCAGATGGCTGGCCTAGGTTCCACTCCCATGCAGGGTCTAAGCGCATCTTCAAACGCATCTCCAAAGCCTCCTTTCTTACTTCAGCATGTCTCTAACTCCGCCTCAGCCTTCCCTCTCCCCTGGATCCCTTGGGAAAAACAATGGAAAAGTTTATATTCTAAATATCTAATCACGTATTTATCCCTAAGTGCTTTTAAAAGTCAACATAATTACTCCAGTCCCGTTTAGTTTAATTTGCAGCAGATTATGCATTGAGTGTGAAGGTGGGGTTGCTTTGATGAATGGAGCGAGATAGGGTTTGGCTATCTATAAGAGGACCTGGAGATAACAGCCCCAGTTGGTTAAGCACCATCAGGTCCTTCCAGAGCAAGGTGGTCTTCCAGGTGGGGTGCCCCAGTGCCAAAGGCATCCCACCCCCATGTCCCCTGAACTCCTCTGTGTTCACCTGCACTGTGTGGCAGCTCCCTGCTGGGACCACCTCCCCTCAGGCCCTCCTTCCCTGGGCTGCTCCACCTGAGAGCACTGGCCATGGTTCTCGAAGAACGACCAGCTGGGGCAGGACAGCTGGAGTGCCGGGGCTTCAACACCCAGGGGCACCCTCCTCAGTGAGGGATGGAAGTGCATGGATAAATACCCAGCTTCCTTCCGAGCCCGCAATGCCACCTGCTCTTTGATTCGGCCTTTCTCGTCTTTTCTCCCTCCATGACCCACTGCCTCTCCACACACTGTGCCTCCTGGAATTCCCTCCCAAATAAGCCACCTGCGCTTTTGGAGGAATCCAGATTCAGACAGCCCTGGATCACTCCTGAGCAGCAATGGTGGGACGGAGGAGAGTGGAGGATTTGAGAGACACTCAGGACAGGGATGGGGCAGACTTGGGGTGGACAGAAGAGGGGGTGAGGAAGAGAGAGAGGTCAGCGTGTCTCCCAGATGCCTGGCTTTGGCATCTAGTGAATGGTGGTCCCTTCCCTGGTTTCCTGACACACACTTTTGTTTTTCATCTGGTAAGCATCCTTGGTAATCCTTCTCACAGCCATTTTGGATCAAGGCAAGAGAGCAATGCTCACGCCCTGTACAATCCCCTCCTGCTGAGTGTGGGCTGAACCTGTGACTTCTCACCAGCAAAGGTGGGGTTTCACTGCCATGACTGGTTTACGAGGTACGTGTGTGTCTGCACGCGCGCGTGTGTCCATCACACTAGCACACATGAGAATGACTCTCTCCATTGATGGCTTTGAAGAAGTAAGCTGCATATTGTGAGAAAGCCTATGGAGAGTGCTACATAGCAAAGAACCATGGGCAGCCACTGCGAACTGACAGCAGCCCCTGCTGAGAGCCAGCAAAAAACACAGACTTCAAGCATACGGCTATAAGGACAGGAATTCTGCTTTCAGGTAGACCTTTTCCCATCTGAGCTTCTGAGGAGACTGCAGTCTTTTGGTGGGAATGCAAAACGTTATAGCCACTTTAGAAAACAGTTGGGCAGTTTCTTAAAATGTTAACATAAACTTGTCATACAGCCCAATAATTTTACTAAGTATATACTTAAGAGAAATGAAAACATACATCCATGGAAAAACTTATACACAAAGGATCACAGCAGAATTATTCATAACAGCTCAAAACTGAAAACAACCCAAAAGTCCACTGGCTGGTGAATGGATGTACAAAATGTGGCATATTCATACAATGGAGTACCACTCAGCAATGAAAATGAACAACGTACTGACATACACTACAACACAGGTGAACCTCAAAAGCATTATGCTAGGTTGAAAAAGCCAGACATAAAAGACCCCATATTGCATCATTCCGTTAATATGAAATGTCAAGAAAAGACAAATCTATGGAGACAGAAAGTAGATTAGTGGTTGCCTGGAGCTGGGGGTAGAAACAGGAAGTGATTGAAAATGGGCACGAGAGATCTTTTTGGAGAAATTGAAATATTCTAAAACTGATTGTGGTGATGGCTGCCCATTATGTAAATTTAGTAAAAATCATTGAATTATAGTCTTAAAATAGGCAGACTTTATGGTCTATATGCCAGATTGCTGCACTGATAGAGTGTAAACGTGGAGTTGCCCCCAACTTCAGCCTGTAAGGGAAAGTTAAACCCAAAGATGGAGGCAAGATACTCCTGCAGACAAGATTTGAGAACCTGGATCCAGCCAAACCTGACAGTCTTTTCCATTACATGAGCCAGTAAATCCCTTTTTGTTTTCTTGCTTGTTTTTATCTTAAACCAGTTTAGGTTTCTTCCACCTGTAACCTAAAGATTCCTGACAGGTACCATAACTTGTAATGATTATCTCTGAAGCAGAAACTTTACATATGTTCTTATATTTTATTACCATGAAAATTCTTTCTGTTAAGTACAATGATCTCCATTTGTCAGGTGGGAAACCAAAGGGAATGGGTGAAGTAACTTCTCAAGGCTACCTGGCTAGTAAGTGCAGAGCCACAATTGGAACCCAGCTGTGTCTGAGCCCACAACCTGTGCTGGGCCCACTGCACTGGGCCACCTCTCCCAACACAGTGCCTGGCCCAGAGCAGATAAACACCTGTGACTAGAACTGGCTTGGACACCCTTGGAGGGGCCAGGAGTGAACCAGACATGGCTGTGAGCCTGTCCTCCTGTGACCTTACTCCTGTCCCAGGCACTCAATACCTGCCTTATCATGAGGGAGTGTTATTCCTCCAGACTAGCATCTGAGGCCCCTCTTCGTCCCCATGCCCCCAGTTCCTCTGCCTCCCAGGCCTCCATCTGGGGACCAGAGCCTGCTGAGAGGGCTGCCTGGTGTCACCTGCCAGCCTGGTGGTTGGGCTCTCTGCACAGGCAGTGGCCCCATGTCTTGCCCATTCCATGGCCAGATGGCTCTCTACCCCCTGCCCTGGGCTGACCCTTCCCTCTCCTGGTTTTAAGGAGCCAACTCCAGATGTCCTGCTGTGATGGTTAATTTTTATGTGTCCCCTTGAAGGGTGTTTTTGGATGAGATTAGCATTTAAATCAGCAAACTCTGATTAACCACATGGCCCTCCATAATGTGGATGAGCCTCATTCAGTTAGTTGAAGGCCCGAAAGAAAAAAAAGACTAGACTCCCCGAGCTGGAGGAAATTCTTCAGCAGACTGCCCTTAGACTCCGTCTGCAGCATCAGCTCTCCTTGATCCCACACTACAGATGATAGACGCTCCAGATTCCATTGTCATATGAGCCAGTTCCTTATAATAAATCTCTACGTATATGTACACACGTCTCTTTGCTTATGTTTCTCTGGAGAACCCTGACTAATACACCTTCCCAGACCAAGAGACCAAAGTCCTTGGGGCTACTCTGATATTCCACAGGTAGCCTCCCAGAGCCAGCTGTCAGAGGCTGGAGACTACACCATTGCTCATCTCCTCGCCTGTCCCACCCTGCTCCTCTCCCTCTCCCCCTCCCAGTGAGCCACTTTCTCAAAGCTGCTTATCCCAGGCTCTGATCCTGAACAACCCAACTAAATTCACTGATAGTGGGAATAGGCCTAGAAAACAGGCTGTAAGATGGAATTGTGGTGATGGATCTCCCATCTCTGGTGGTAGGAGAGTAGTGACAGTCCCTGACATGAGGTGGCAGTGCCATTGTTCAGACAGTCGCCCATAGTGAACGGGGAAAGGACACAGTGCAGTGGGGCACACTGGCTGCTGCAAGGTCTCTGAGAACTCTGGGGGGGAAATAATTACAAGAAAATTGGAATTGGGGGATGTTATTAAGTACCACTGATAAACTGAAGACTGAAAATTATAGACTCAGACCTGACCAACAATTTGAAGCAAAATGTTCATCAGAGAGCTTACTTGGTGGCTTCTGAGAGATATCCATCTCCCATAGCCAGAGACCAAGAACAGGACCTCATGGTAACAGAGGCAGAGCTTCGAAGAGGGACAAATTCTCTGTTAGGCATGACTCCTGTGTCAAAGTCACAAGAGAGGAGTACGATCCTGAAACTTGGTGGGGGGTAGGGGAAGGATCTGGATGGATGGACTTAATAATCCGAATTCCCCTGGACCCTCTAAGCCTGCAGAAGTGGCCCACTCCCTCTTGTTGGAAGATAAAAGCCCCTTGCTGAAGACTACATGGAGGCCTCCAATGGGGGGGGGGCTTACAAAATAGTGCTTACCTCTTCAGGATCTACCTCAACATCCCCTTTTGATCACCAGATCCATAATTAGGCTCAAATCTGATCATAAACCAGCTGCCAAAGTACTGGGTGTACCCAGGGAGGAGAGAAATTATATATCCAAGGAGCTGCAGGATCTGGCTATGTGCATCAGCAGGAGTCAGAAAAGTGGGCCAGAACTGGATCCTGGGAGGGCCAGCCCCTGGCTCACTTGGAAGAGTGTGGTGCTGATAACACCAGAGCCAAGGGTTCGTATCCCTATATAGGGATGGCCGGTTTGCTCACTTGGGAGAGCGTGGTGCTGACAACACCAAGTCAAGGGTTAAGATCCCCTTATCAGTCATCTTTTAGGAAAAAAGAAAGAAGTGGATCCTGGGGCTGCTGCATAAAGGGTGGTGCTTTGATATAGGAGACTGTCCTGTGAACACTCTGAGAAGGGCCTGGAGATGGTTTTAATATGCTGCCGGAAAGAGCTTAGAGAAATCTAAGTCCAACATTAAATGAAGTTGCATCCCCAGAATCACTGTGTCTGACTGAGGAGGAAGGGGTCAGAAGGCTCAGAGGAGTGGACGTGCTAGAAAGCATATGCTATAGATGACCAGAAAACCACCAGCTGGTTGCATTCCTCAGGAGGGCCTGGAAAGTTCTGGTGACTGGGGCACCAGCATCATCGAGAAGCTCACTGGTGGCTTAGCTCTGTGAGCAAGGGCTGATGTTAGGAGACTCTGTTCCAGAACAGGGTTCCCTGGCAGCTGTGGGGATGACAGGGACCCAGAACGGAAAAAGGCACTTAATCATTCAGAAACAAGCCGCATAATTATCACAATGGGCGGCAAGGTTAGAATGGCAGCCTCATTAAATCTAATATCTTTTAAGCTTCAAGAGACACTGGCAAGAGATTGAAAAGACAAGCCATGGACTAGAAGGAAATATCTGCAAATCATATATCTGACAAAGGATTTGTTTTCAGAATATATAAACAAATCCTAAAACTCAATAAAAAGAAAATAACCCCATTTTTTAAATGGGCAAAAGACTTAAACAGGTGTGGATGGCAAATAAGTACATGAAAAGGCTCTTGGCATCTTTAGTGACTGGGGAAATGTAAATGAAAGCCACAATGAGACATTACTACAACCTCCTAGAATGATTAAAATTAAAGAGACCAAGGATACCAGATGCTGGTGAGGACATGGAGGGACCGCCGACCCCAGACACTGCAGGTGGAAACGGAAAATGGCACGAGCCCTTTGAAAAACAGTTTGGCTGTCTGTAAAAAGTTAAAGCTGCAAACTACCATAGGACCACCATTCTACAACTAGGCATTTTCCCAAGAACAATGAATACATAAATTCATGCAAAGACTTGTACACCAAAGTTTGTAGCAGCTTTATCTGTAATATCAAAATATTGATATTACAGCCCAAATGTCCATTACCAGGGACATGGATTAACAAATTGTGGTATATCCATACCATTGATTACTACCCGGCAATAAATAGGAATAAACTATTGATATATGCAACAGCATGGGTGAAACTAAAAATAATTAGGCTGAGTGAAAGAAGCCGGACAAAAGAGTACATGCTTTATAATTCTAGTTATACAAAATTCTAAAAAATGCAAACTACTCTATAGTGACAGAAAGCAGACCAGCAATTGCTTGGAGAAAGAGAGGGAGAAGAAGACGTGAAAACAGGGAAAAGGTAGCATCGCACATGGAGGCAGACGGCTGTCAACTTGTGGTGCACTGGGACTGGAAGCTCTCTCGGGTTGAGCAGAGCATCAGCCTGTCTCAGTGTCTTCCCAGACTGTCCTCTGCTGGAGAGAGAGTGAGAGTGATGAAGCAGGATTTGCTGAGGGCAGGGATGAGAGGACCCCTCCCCCACTCGGGCAGGTCTCTGGGAAAGTTATTCCAGCTGCCAGCCCTGGCCATCCTGGGTAATGAATGGCCTCTCTTCAATGACAGCTGAAAGATGGGACCCTCCTTAATCTGCTGCACTGTTATTAAGAAAGAAAACATTTGCTCCATGGGGCTCCCAGTCGCCTTTAGAAACTTCAAGTTAAACACTAACAGGGAAAGGCTGTTCAGGCCTTAACCCTCGCCTTCCCAGCACAGGCCAAGGCCTCAGCCAGGTGGCTCCATAGATCACTGGCCTGGACTCCCAAGGAGCCAAGGATCCTATTTGCAGGCTCTTCTCTGCCTGGTGAGCCAGTACATATTAAGGCAGAGAAGAATCCTTGAGGCTCTGGGTCCAGGTGTTTGTGGGCGGGGTCCCCCCAGCCAGTCCCCAGAGCAGGTTAGAGAGCAGAGCATTGAGAGACCTGGGTTAGGGGCTGGGTGATTTGGGGCCACTCCCCTAACCTCTCTGTTTGCTGGGTTTATATAGGGTGAAAGGACTGGATGTGCTCTCAGCTCCAAGGTTCTATGGCCCGTGTTTCTCCACAAGTAGAGCCTGGTGGTCTTCCCCACGAGTAGTGAATTGTCCTCAGCACCCACGGGTCCCCACACCAAAGTTTGCTCCTGCTCAGGCCACATGTAGGCAAGTGGGGAAGCCACCTGAGAGGTCAGAGGGGAGCAGGTGACCTGGGTGAGCTGACAGAAGGGAGGGGTCTCCTGTTACCGAGGGTCACCTGTGGATCCCATTTCCAGGCAGTAGATATTAAGAAAGAGAAGAATCCTTGAGGCTCTGGGTCCAGGTGTTTGTGGGCAGGGTCCCCCCAGCCAGTCCCCAGAGCAGGTTAGAGAGCAGAGCATTGAGAGACCTGGGTTGGGGGTTGGGTGATTTGGGGCCACTCCCCTAACCTCTCTGTTTGCTGGGTTTATATGGGGTGAAAGGACTGGATGGGCTCTCAGCTTCAAGGTTCTATGGCCCGTGTTTCTCCACAAGTAGAGCCTGGTGGTCTTCCCCAAGAGTGGTGAATTGTCCTCAGCACCCACAGGTCCCCACACCAAAGTTTGCTCCTGCTCAGGCCACATGTAGGCAAGTGGGGAAGCCACCTGAGAGGTCAGAGGGGAGCAGGTGACCTGGGTGAGCTGACAGAAGGGAGGGGGCTCCTGTTACCGAGGGTCCCCTGGGTGGCCAGCACTGTGCCAGGCTCCACGCACACAAAACACCCCGTGCCAGCCTCACAACCACCCTGTGAGGAGGGGGTGTCATTCCCCCCACTTCACAGCTGGCAATGCTGAGGCTCCGAGTGGGAGAGGGACTTGTCCAGGTTGAATCTAGATCTGTCCAAAGCCCAAACTCTTGCCCATGATCCACTGGCAGAGAGCACAAGAGAGAGCGGGGTGTCACCTGCTGCTGCACATGCAGCCCCTCCCCCCTCCCAGCATGCCTTCCCCTCCTCTATCCAATTCCTACACAGCCCAGGGCCTGCCTCCTGCAGGAAGTCCTCTCTGATGTCTGACAGCCAAGCCTCTGATGGTGCCACCCAGCCAGGTCTCTAGTTGTTTGATTTCCCAGCACAGTTTTAGGTTTTGCTGCCGTGAGGCCCAGACCCAAACATTAGCTCATTGCATTATCTCACCAGGTTAATTGATATTTGTTGAGTGCTGACTTGAAGCCAGGTGCTATGGGGACTGCAGAGGGACAGGAACGAACACCCACTGAGCCCTGCAGATGCCCCTGCTGTGCCCGGGGGCGTGTGCTCCCAAGCAGGTTCCTCACCCTGTTTAGCAAGTGAGGAAACGGAGGCCCGGAGAGGGGGTGGAAGCTGCTCGGGGTCACACAGTGAGCAGTGGCTGGGGTTCAGAACCAGGCCAGGCCCCAGAATCCACACACACACACCCCGTCCCCCACATGACCCACCTTGGAACTCTTTAACCCCCTCGGCTGGGGCCAGGATTGGCCCTTTAGCTTGGAGCCGTCTGGTCCCACAAGTGAGGCTCAGTGGCCCCAACCCTGCAGAGAAGGGGGTGGGACAGGGAGTGGCCAACAGGGCCCTAAGTGACCCCTCAGCAGGACAGGGTGAGGTGAGTGAGGCACGAGTCTAAGGGGACACTCACTCTCAGGGCCAGGCGGGTGCCACCTCTGCTTCTCAGTGGACACTCTCAGCCCTCTGTTCCCTCTACTGTCTGTGGCTCCACCTGGGAACTCCAGAGCCCCTGGCTGTACACTTGCCTGTCCCCATTCTCCAAAGTGTCTCCTGGGCCTGCCTGTAGCTACAGGACATGGATTAATCTATCTTTAGGCTTCCGGCTGCAGAGCTTCTCTTCTCCTGCCTTCCTGGGCCGGTCCCCCTCACCAGCTGAATTCTTGGAGAAATATGAGAGGAGCAGATGGTAGCCACTGATCCCCAGTGGCGAGAAAGTAGGGCCTGGCCCTGGGACTGGCGCTGGATGATAAATCCATCACTTCGAGCAGGTAATGACTTTTCCTGCAGATGTGTCTCAGCATGAAAGCAGGGTATGCGCGTGTGTCTGTGTCCGCACGTGGGGGCAGTAAATCCCTCTGCTTTCCCAGTCCTGGCCTTTGTCTCTGGGTCTGTCTGGGGCTGCTGGAGTGAGTTTCCAGTTTGCTGATGGAGACTAATAATGAGCATCAGCTTGTGACCCCACGCTGGGCTGCCCCTGGGTCAGCTTCAAGTTGAAAGAGAGAACAAAGGGCAGAGAGAGAGAAGAGAGAAAAAATTAAACCTAAGATGCCGCAGCCAGAAAGACCCCCAAAATGAACCTCTCTTGGTACAGTTGGGGAAACTGAGGCTCTGAGAAGCTCTCAGCAGGGCCACACAGTGTTGGGATTCAGACAATAGGTGCAGAACACAGAGAGGGCTAGAGAGAGGAGATCGTGACCATGTATAAGGTGTCCGGCACTGAGGCCAAAGCCCAGCGTCCAGGATGTGGTGCTGAGCCCCAGGTCAGGGTCAATCCAGGGCTCGGGCAGCGAGCCTGCAAGTGGGGCCGAGTGGCCTCAGCGTGAGGAGTGGGGGACAGCCTGCCAAGGCGTGCAGGGCAGTGTCTGTCAGGGCTCCAGTGGTGACCACAGGTGCCAGGGATGAGTAGAGGCAGAGGGCCCGGTGCCCCCCAGGCTCTCTCTGAATGCCTTGGCCAGCGACTCCACAGCATTCTTCCAAACACGCTGGTTTTTGCCAACTCTGCTTTCCTGGAATCATTCCCCCATCCTTGTTTATGGTAAAAGGGACTCAATCATTTAGGACATACACAGGATCCACAGTTAGAGTGGGACATGAGGGAGAATTTGTCCAGGACGTCAGCTCACTGTCCAGAGCAGGGAGCCACACCTGACCCCAGCTCTTCAGGCCTCCCTGGGCCCTGACCCCACTGCCATGACCCTGGAGAGGGTACAGCCATTGATCCCAGGCCCAGGTCGGGAGAGGAGGAGAGGTATTCTCCTGCCAGTCCTGGGATGGTTAAGAGTTCAGGTTTCAATAGAATGGAGGCTTCTGAAACAACTACAGACAGATCTACCATAAGATCCAGCACTCCTGAAGAAATGGAAATCACTGTGTCTAAGGGATACACACACTCCCATGTTCATCACAGCTCTATTACGACAACCAAGATATGGAACCAACCTTAATGTCCATCAACAGATGACTGGATAAGGAAATGTGATACATATGCACAATGGAATACTACTCAGCCATAAAAAAGAATGAAATTCTGCCACTTGCAGCAACATGGATGAGCTTGGAGAAAATTATGTTAGTGAAATAAGCCAGGAACAGAGGGAAAAATACTGCATGTTCTCACTCCTAAGTGGGACCTAGG
>NW_007737372.1:41407-43647 GCF_000696425.1 Galeopterus variegatus | reverse complement strand
CTAATGAAATAAGCCAGGAACAGAGGGAAAAATACTGCATGTTCTCACTCCTAAGTGGGACCTAGGAGAGAAAGAAGGAAGGAAAGACCACAGTGGTGCATTGAACTTGCAGAGGGAGAAAACAGACCTAGGGCTGCTGGGGGCTTGGAGGGGAAATCAGAGAGGGGTTGGGTGGGGGGCACAGGGAATAATTACAATTTGAGGTGGTGGGCATGCCAATAGTATTGATCTGATCATCAAACCTTGGGCACAGGTGGTGACGGTCAACTTTGTACCCCATGAATATGTATAATAAATAAAATAAAACAGGCTTTCAATCCAAAAAAAAAAGGGGGTTTCGGTTTTCAAATCTGACAGACCTGGGTTCAACTAGTCTATGGTGTGACCTTGGGCAAGTCCCTCCACCACTCAGAGGACAGACATCTCATCTGGGCAGGCCCCATGCTGGGCTCTGGGACCCTGAGGCTGTCTTAGAGACCATTCATATCACAGAGAAAAAAAAGAAAGTCACCTCCATCTAATTAATCTAATTAGAAGTAATCAAGTTGTGGGGATGTGTGCAGCAGGGTGAGTGATTAGGAAAAATTACCTCCCTACAAAGAGTTTAATTTTAATTGTTTTGATTCCATAATCTTTTAGCCAAATAAAAAAGATTGTGCTCTCTGTCCCCAAGCCTTCCCTGAAGTGGGGGCAGCAGCTCAGAGAGAGGGTCAAACCACAACCAGGACAGGCAGGGGGCACAGCAGACCTGCTGAGTCGGAATCCACAAACTCTGGAAGAGCGGCACAATGTCCAGACCACCCCCTTACCCTTGGAGACAGCCAGGGCCCCACCTTCAGGCCTCTGGCACAGGCAGTCACACTCACACCCTGAGACACATTCTTCAGAGGAGCTGGGAGGTTATAAGGATCTTCTCTTCCCCATCACCTGCCTTTGGATTTGAAGGAGAATAAACAAGACACAGTACTCAGAACCATAAAATCCAAAACCCAGAGTTTAATATTATATAATGTAGAATTCTGGTCCTCAGAGCAGCAGATTATAAAATTTAGAATCACAGAACCTAGAGGTAGAGCTCCATAATTCCAAACCCAGCTATTCAGAACCTAGAGTCACAGAATCTAGAGACATGGAACCTAGAACAGAGAATAAGAGACCCTGAACTTAGAAGCACAGAGCCCAGAGCCCAGAATCATGGGCCCTAGGACTAGTGCCCAGGACTTCTGTTCTCTCTGAAGTGTCCTCTTCCTCCTACACCGTCTTCAATCCTCGGGGCCACTCCAGTGCTCTTCCCACAGGAAGCTTCCTGCTGCCCTCAGCTCCCGCAGGGCCCTTCTTCCCCTGCGCTGCTCAGGTCTCCTTTAGATCTTGAGATGCTGTCCGTGCCTGTCCTCTCCTACCACTCAGATCTGATTCCCCTCTGCAGCCACACCCCATCCCTGCATTGGGCCCCACGCATTTCGTTGCTCAAGGCATGTTTGCAGAGTTAATTCTTAAATGATCTGTCCTGAACACTCTCCTGTTCCACAGGGGGTGCCTCAAGTCCAGAGAGAGAGTGCGTTTTTTTCCCATGGTCACACAATATATTGGGGAAATTCCGGACAAGATCTCAAGTCTCCTTATGCTAAGCCTAGGTAGGGCTCCTTCCCTGCCCCAGAGGTCTCTGAAGGACTGAGTGCTGGTATGAAATACCACCACATCTTGTTGCTTTATAATGTTCCCATTGTTATCAGTTCCACCCTCAAATGCCTAAAAAATTTAAGAGAAACTACTGTCTGGAAGCAGTGACGATGGCAGTAGGGATGACAGTAGGCTTCCTGGAGGAGGTGGCACCTGAGCTCAGTGGGCATGTGGAAAGCTATGCCAGTCAGACAACAGTGTGTGAAGAGTCCCAGAGATGGGAGATACATCCGTGTTCAGAGACCACAGGTGGAAGGTAATCACAGAGGTCATGTCATTGGATTTTATATGCCAACCTAGGATGCTTAGGCCTTACCTGATGTATATCTTATATACATGATATCCCTAGATTGCCTGTAGCTCCTTGAGGGCAGGAATTCCATTTTCCTCTCTAAAGCCCAAGGATAAACACAGATACAGCAGAAAAATAAAGAGGGATGCGGCCTGGGAACAGTACTGCTGGTCTAAGGCTCCCCTGGGGCAGCTCATAAGAAAAGGAATGAGTGAATGTCAAATCAGACCAGGTGGGAGTTATCAAGAGCAGCTTGGGGGTGGGGGGT
>NW_007737372.1:38665-40094 GCF_000696425.1 Galeopterus variegatus | reverse complement strand
CTATGCCATGTCTGACTCTTATCTGTCGAATACTTCATTCCTGTTGGGTTTTGACCATTACATATTTCTTTGGTCATTGTTATCAAATAGCAGCAGTTTTTGTAGTGATATAGTAATAGCAGCCACCATCGATTGAGTACTTATAGTGGGCCTCAGTGATTTAGTAGATTATCTCATTTAACCTTCAGAACAACTCTGGGTGGCAGGGAGAGTAGTATTATTTCCCTTTATGGATATGGAAACTGAGGCTCAGGAGTAAAGTGCCAAGACCCAGACG
The DNA here is from genome assembly GCF_000696425.1 of Galeopterus variegatus. NCBI lineage: Eukaryota > Metazoa > Chordata > Mammalia > Dermoptera > Cynocephalidae > Galeopterus > Galeopterus variegatus. The sequence continues at coordinate 39,817 of NW_007737372.1, read as the reverse complement.
CTAAGCACAGTGATCCCTGACAGATGGGGTATAACAAGGTGAGACCAATGATCCCTGGCTTGCTGTCTTGAGAGAATTTTCAGGCCTTGGTGCAGGGAGGAAGGCCCCAGAAGAGCTGAGTTAAAGATACAGAACTGAGAAGCCAGGAAGAACAAGACAGAGTTCACAGGACAGAGTACCAAAAGGAGACATGAACATAAAGAGAACTAACAGTCTGCAGAGAGTCCCTTTCAAGAATCCAGCTGAGCACTGATGAGTGCATGCATTTGTGAAAACTATTAAACTCTGGAGAAAGAACCATCAGAAGGATTGGAGGTAACAATGCCCGGCACTTACAGAGGGCTGGAGATAGTGCCCATTCCCACTGGCCAGACTGGGAACCTTGTGGTTCACAGGGAAATTAGTAAAGTGCACAGAAGGGTCTTACAGGATAGTGGGAAGCAAATAGTTCTAGATTAAGCACTACTTCAGTTCTGCCTAACAATTCCTAAGAGCAAGACCTGAAAGGATCAAACTGCTAAGAAGTAACTTAACTACACCCAAGAATATAGCTCAAGACATTTTACAGAAATACAAAAACATTCAGCATCCAACAAGGTAGAATTCACAATGCCTAGCATTCAATCAAAAATTAGCAGGCATGCAAAAATGCAACCCCTAATCAGGAAATAAATGAATCAGTCAAAACCAACTCATAACTGACACAGGTGATGGAATTACCAGACAAGGACTTCAGATGTTATTATAACTGTATTCCGTATGTTCAAAAAAATTAAGTAGCAACACAGAAACTATGAACAAGGTCAAATAGAACACTGAGAGGTAAAAACTACAAAGTGTGAGAGAAAACATACATTGCATGGAATTGACAGCAGATTAGAAATTTCAGAAGAAAAGCCTAATGAACTTGACACCATAACAATAGAAACTATTTAAACTAAAGCAGAGAGAAAACAGAAGTTTTTTGACATGAACAGAGCAGCGGTGAGCTGTGGGACAAATTCAAACTGTCTAATATTCATGTATAATTGAAGCCCCCAAAGGAGGCAGAGCAGAAAGAATATTTGAAAAAATAAGAGCAGAAGGGCCGACCCGGTGGCGCACTGGAAAGTGCGCCGCTTGGGAGCGCGGCGGCACTCCTGCCGAGGGTTC
>NW_007737372.1:36353-37561 GCF_000696425.1 Galeopterus variegatus | reverse complement strand
GAGCATGGCGCGGGCGTGATGCTGAGGGTTGCGATCCCGTTGCCAGTCCCCGGTACGGGCGTGACACCGAGGGTTGCAATCCCATTACCAGCCAGTAAAAAAAAAAAAAAAGACAAAAAAAAATAAGAGCAGAAAAAATTCCAAATTTGATGAAAACTATAATCCCACAGATCAAAGGATCTCAAAAAACCCTAGCACAAGAATTATGAAAAAAAATACAACTTTTTACAGAAATTGACAAATTTATTCTAAAATTCATATGAAATCACAAGGGACCTACAATAGCCAAACCAACCCTGAAAAAAAAGAACAAAGTTAGAGGACTTACACTTCATGATTTTAAGACTTATTGTAAAACTATAGTAATTGAGACAGTGTGGTGTTGGCATAAAAAGAAACAAAAAGATCAGTGGAACAGAATAAAGAGTCCAGAAATAGATCCATGCATATATGTGCAATTGATTTTTGACCAAGATGCAGAAGCAATTCAGTGGAGAATGGATATCTTTTCATCAAGTGGTGCTGGAACATCTCAATATCCATATGCAAAAAAAGCAAACTGCAATCCCTACCTTATGCCACACATAAAAATCAACTCAAAATGGGTCATAGATCTAAATGAAAACCTAGAACTATAAAATTTCCATAAGAAAGCAAAGGAGAAAACTTTTGTGATCATGGGTTAGGCAAATGTTTTTCTGATGTAATATCAAAAGCAGGATTCATGAAAGAAGTAATTGATAAATTAGACTTCATCAAAATTTAAAACTTCTGCTCTTCAAAAGACACTGGTAAGAGATTAAAAAGACAAGCCACTGTGTGTGTGGCGTGGTGGGGGCAGGGTGGCTGGAGTGGGAGGAGGGCAGGGAAGACCCCAGAGGAACCATGGAGGACTTTAGCAGACCACAGAGACACGAAGGTGACCCACAGAGCTCTAGAGGAGCCAGCAAGAGAAAAACTGGGCAATAACCATTGTCAAAACAGCAATAAAAACCTAACTTTGGGCTAATTTTGTGCCCAGCTCTGTTCTAAGCACTTTACAAGGATTATCTAATTTAATCCTCACAAGGACCCTATGAGGGAAGCACTATTATTACCCCATTTTACAGGTGAGGAAACCAAAGCACCGAAAGCTTGGGTCACTTCCTCAAGTCTCAGTGCTTGTCCAGGCCAGGCAGGGATTGAATCCAGCAGCCAGGCTCCCAAGT
>NW_007737372.1:32459-35773 GCF_000696425.1 Galeopterus variegatus | reverse complement strand
TCAAGTCTCAGTGCTTGTCCAGGCCAGGCAGGGATTGAATCCAGCAGCCAGGCTCCCAAGTCCACACTTTACCCAATTCTGCCCCTCCTGGAGTGGGGATACGGTTCAACATAATTACAGCTATCCTCTGTGGAGGACCTACTATGTTGGGCACCGTGCAGGAGCTTAACTCACATCACTTAGCCCACGCGGCAACCTAGTGAGGGAAGAATCGCCACTCCCACTTTACAGGCAGGAAGACTGAGGCTCAGGAAACAGAGGGGCTGACGGACTTGCCCAGAACCAGCCCAGATCTCTGGTGGCTTCACTGGGTTCTGGTCAGTCTGACTCCAGAACCCCTTTCCTCCCAACTTCATTAAGTCACAGTGCTGGATGCAATAGTAACTTTGAAAAAAGAAGAGATTGTTTTGGGGCCCCACCCCGCAAGGCCCAGGTAGCCTGGAGATCCCTTCAGAGGGAGTGGAACTGCCTCCCACCCACTCCCCCAGGGGTCAGACCACAGCCACGATGCCAGCCCAGTTGGGCCCTGGTCATCTGCCCTGACAAGACCAGACTCCCTCCTTCCTTATTAGAAATCAGACAGGTTAAAGAATTCTGCTGATCACTTAGGTCATAGAATTTTGAGCCCCAGAGGCCCCTTACACTGCCAAGAGCCCTTTCCAGACTCATTAGCAGAAAGCAGCTCACTTCTAACAATCCGTGGACATATGAACTGCCTGGCATCCTGGCACACAGCAACTGGGCCAGTACTGCCCGTGGGGCCCTGGGTGCTCTCTTTCCTAAGCCTGGAAGACTGAGAGGATCTGCTCTCCCTGAGGGCAGGGAATGTGTACAGGAAGGTACTTTGAAGAAGCTGGGAGGGAGAACTGGAGGAGGTGTTCTGGCAGGGGAAGGGAGATNTTTTGAGCCCCAGAGGCCCCTTACACTGCCAAGAGCCCTTTCCAGACTCATTAGCAGAAAGAAGCTCACTTCTAACAATCCGTGGACATATGAACTGCCTGGCATCCTGGCACACAGCAACTGGGCCAGTACTGCCCATGGGGCCCTGGGTGCTCTCTTTCCTAAGCCTGGAAGACTGAGAGGATCTGCTCTCCCTGAGGGCAGGGAATGTGTACAGGAGGGTACTTTGAAGAAGCTGGGAGGGAGAACTGGAGGAGGTGTTCTGGCAGGGGAAGGGAGATCTCAAATGGGCTAGAGGGGGGAACTCAACTTTCCTGAGCCTCTACTATGTGCCAGGCTTTTATACATATTCCTTGTACAAGCCTCATTACCTTGGGGGACAGATGCTGTCACTAGTACCATTGTGGTTTATGTCCATTTTGCAGATGAAGAAATCAAGCCCAGAGAGGTTAAGTGACCTGACCATGGTCACACAGCTCCCAAAGCCATACAGCTTGGCCATAGTGGGGCAAGGATTCAAACCCAAGCGTTTCGTGACACCTAAGTCCATCTTCTTCCTCCTGACCACACTGTCTAGATTTGCTCTTCACTGCATTTGGGTCCCTGTGACTCCTTCCACCTCTGTTGCCCCATGTCCCCCAACCTCCTATCTATACCCCACTCCCCAAAAAGCCACCAGGCAGCCCCCTGGGAAAACAAACCCTCGGTAAATCCCAGCCTTCAACAGGGAAGGTCTGGAAGATCACTCCAGAGAAACACACATTTCCTGGCAGAGTAAATCACTGTGGCCTCTTAGTAATTGCAGGTGCAGATGGCCACCCCCTTCCCCTGGAAGTTTGTAAATCAAAGCTTAGACCTGGGTTCACAGAATCCTCTGGGAGATTAACAAGGCAGGAAGCAGGGGAGACATGAAGGCCTATGAGAGCAGCTGCCCCAAGTCAGGCCCTGGGGACTTCTGGGGTGCAGGTGAGGGGCATGGTGTGGCTGCTGAGGAACCATTGCTCCCACCTGCCACCACAGGGGACTGGACCAGATGCTTCCTGGCATCCCTGTCAGCCCAGACATTCTGTGTTCCCCTGACCCAGTGTCTGGGGACAGCTGGAACAAAGGTTCTGGGGCTCAGAGGAGGAGGATGGAGGGGGGCTTGGGCATCTCCAGAAGCTCTGAGCTAAGCCCTGGGTGGGGGGTGTCTGGTGGAGCAGAGGTTGTTGATGGTAGCAGAGGACAGGCCTGGGGTGGAGGTGACCAGCAGAGGCCCTGAGCCAGGACAGCCAAGAGGAAGCCAGAGGGGCAGGACTCAGCACCCCAGGATGGAAGTCAGAGCCTGGGTCAGTTCTGGGTCGGCTGGTGGCTTGCTGTGTGACCTTGGGCAAGACACATGGCTTCTTGGGCCTCAGTTGCCTCATCTACAAAATGGAAATGATTATTCCCACCCCTGATGGTGGTGCTGTTGGGAGGACTGAAGCTGGTCAAGGAGAGAAAACCAGCTGGGAAGGGCCAAGGTGAGCCCAAGGGATGGGGCCTGGCCCTGCTCCACCCTCCTCTGCTCTCAGCCTCCTGGTGACTGGCCAGGCCCTGAGAGTCCAGCTTATTGGACGAGGCAGGGTCTTTACGCAAATGAAGCTGTTCCCTCCCACCCCCGTCTCCTCCTCCCCAAGCCACCATCCCTGGGGCCTCACACATGCTGGCTTGAGTTTCCCAGGTGATGGCTGAGCCTTGTAAACATTGGATCTACCATCTAAATGCCGGCAGCTCTCCCCAGCATCCACACTGCTCCCAGTGCTCCCAGTCCTATCACTGTCCCTCCCTTCCCAGCCCTTGTCCCCCTTGCCAGCTGTGTGACTTTGGGGAGTCACCTCACCTCTCTGAGCCTCAGTCTCCCCATCTGGCAAGTGGAGACAAGAACGCCTACCCCATGGATCTGTCCTGTTTATTTACACAGTCTTGTAGTCCTTAAACACATATTTCTTGGGAGCCTCCTGTGTGCCAGGCCCTTGTCTAGGCGTGAGGACACCTGTGGAGGTGGTCAGTGGAGGTGAGGCCCTAGTCTCTGAGAGCTTCCACCGTGGTGGGTTGGCAGGTGGCTGCAGTGAGGAGATTGCTAGGAAGTCGTTTGTAAGTGGCCAAGAGCCACCCCAGTGCAGGATGGCAGGTGACACATCCAAAGTCACACAGTGGGTCAATGGCAGAGCCCAGGCCAGGATGGCCCCAGAGCAGACATGTCACAAACCCTGCAGTGGGGCCCACCATGTGGATTTCTCAACCCGCATCCGAGGGAGGTCGCCTCCTGTGCAAGGACGTCGGGCTCCACACCAAGCACCAGCTCAAGCCCTCCTGGCTCCTCTTGTTTCCTTGGACCAGCCACGGCTCTGAAGCTAAACACATAAGGGTCACCTGGTCATGGGCAGCCCCCT
>NW_007737372.1:25843-31849 GCF_000696425.1 Galeopterus variegatus | reverse complement strand
TCTACACCTGCCCCCCTCATTCCCCATCTTTCCCCATCCATCCATCCTTCAGCAGAGTCATCGTCTCAGAGAGCAAATGCCACCCTCATTTCCTGGCTCAAAACCCTTCAGGACCTCCCTCTGCTCTCAGATCAGATCCCTGCCCTTCAAGGCCGGGGGCACTGGGGTGACCCACCCCACACCATCACTCTGCCCTCGTCACTCCCCACTACCTGTCCCCACTTGACACTGCCTCCCAGGCTCCAGGACTCTCTGCTCCTTCCTCCTCAAGGGGCAACTCCACCTGGAGGGCCCTCTCCCTTCCTGACATCAAACTAGAGGTCACGTCTTCAGAGAACCTTTTCTGACTGCCATCCCCAATCTAAACGAGTTTCTACCCCCTAAGAGTCTCAAATCCATTTCCTTCAGAGCACTTAGCATGAGTTATAATTATGTAGTTATTTGTGGGTTTGTTTGTTTACTAGACCCCTCAGTGAAGGGACTTCGTCTGACTCACTCAGTGCTGCAGATGCAGCTCCTAGGCCGGGCCTGGAATGTCTCAGGGGCCCATGCAGACTTTCAAGGGAATGAATGAGTGAGCAAATGAATGACAAATCTTTCCTGCTACCAGGCTGGGCTCTGGAGCTGGAGAGAAGAATTGGACACAGATTCAGCCCTTGCAGTCCTCACAATCATAAAGGACTACAAACACAACAGCTCAGCAGGCCCCGGCACGAGAAACTTGGGGGGATGACAACAAGGAGAGGTGATCATCCCTGGGACTGTGTGTGGTGGCTTTAGGCAGAACCTGAAACCTAGCTGGCGCTGAAGGATGAGTAGGAATCTGCTCAGCACTGCGACCATGGAAGGGTGTTCCTGGTACAGGGAACAGAATGTGTGAAAGCCAGGATTATTTGAGAAATGAGGAGTTAAGCAAGGCTGAATCATGGGTGGCATGGGAGGTGGGTGGCCTCCATGATGCTAGAAATGTTGGCAGGAGCCAGACCGAAAAGCACCTTGGACATCAGGCTGACCATACCCTGCGGGTGATGGAAGGGGGGAGTTATTAGGAGAATTTTAGGCTGGAAATAGTCAGACAGCCGAGGGAGATTCGAGGTAGCAAGACTAGGCTGGCCGCTACAGTGCTCTGGACAGAGGGGATGATGGCCTGGACTGGGGCAGAGGAGGGGACACATTGGGGCAGAATCCAGAGGCCACATTTCTCAGTGGACAACCTGCTCTGGGTGGTTCCTTTCCAGCCACATGAGGAGAAGCCCACTTCCACCTGAAAGCAACTAATTTGGTAGTTGAGATAGATCTGTTACTAAAGGGACCATAAGAGCCAGGCTTCAGGGTCAGGCAAATCTGGGCTTGAAGCCTGGTTCTGCTCTTCACACTCTGTGACCCTGGGCACTTCCCTCAGTCTCTCTCGGTAAACACATCACAGTCCCCACTGTCTTCAACACACCCAGGCAGACAGCTGGGAACACCAGGCTCAGCAGATGTGCCCGAAGAGAGCGGCAGACAGAGTAAGAGCTCCTGGAGCAAGATCAGAGAGGCTTCTCGAAGGAGGCGGCACAGGAGAGTTCCCTGCCTCTCGCCCCTTATGACGTTGTCTCCATGTCTCCAGCTATCCCCGCTCTTCCCTGGCCCCATCTCCATTCCTCAGTCCCTCTGTGCCTGATAGGAGGACTGAGGGCTGCACACCCTGATGAAGGATTGGCTCGGATCCCTCCAAATGGGTCTCTCCAGCTCCTTTGGAGTAGTGTCCCCTCCCCCAGACTCCCTCCCATCTCTCCTGGTGCCCCTGACACCCCACCACCCAGCAGGGTGGCCAGGCGTGGGCAGTGAGGAGGAAAGCCGGAGCCAAGCTCACATTTATGCAGTGGCCTGGGAGTCAGCAGGGGCTTCTGCAGGTCAGGCGCCCTGAAGTCTGTGGCCAGGGGAGGAGCTGAGTCACCCCAGGCTCGTGACCATCTTTCTTGAGGCTTCACTGNCTGCGGGTGATGGAAGGGGGGAGTTATTAGGAGAATTTTAGGCTGGAAATAGTCAGACAGCTGACGGAGATTCGAGGTAGCAAGACTAGGCTGGCCGCTACAGTGCTCTGGACAGAGGGGATGATGGCCTGGACTGGGGCAGAGGAGGGGACTCATTGGGGCAGAATCCAGAGGCCACATTTCTCAGTGGACAACCTGCTCTGGGTGGTTCCTTTCCAGCCACATGAGGGGAAGCCCACTTCTACCTGAAAGCAACTAATTTGGTAGTTGAGATAGATCTGTTACTAAAGGGACCATAAGAGCCAGGCTTCAGGGTCAGGCAAATCTGGGCTTGAAGCCTGGTTCTGCTCTTCACACTGTGTGACCCTGGGCACTTCCCTCAGCTGGGAACACCAGGCTCAGCAGATGTGCCCGAAGAGAGCGGCAGACAGAGTAAGAGCTCCTGAAGCAAGATCAGAGAGGCTTCTCGAAGGAGGCGGCACAGGAGAGTTCCCTGCCTCTCGCCCCTTATGACGTTGTCTCCATGTCTCCAGCTATCCCTGCTCTTCCCTGGCCCCATCTCCATTCCTCAGTCCCTCTGTGCCTGATGGGAGGACTGAGGGCTGCACACCCTGATGAAGGATTGGCTCGGATCCCTCCAAATGGGTCTCTCCAGCTCCTTTGGAGTAGTGTCCCCTCCCCCAGACTCCCTCCCATCTCTCCTGGTGCCCCTGACACCCCACCACCCAGCAGGGTGGCCAGGCGTGGGCAGTGAGGAGGAAAGCCGGAGCCAAGCTCACATTTATGCAGTGGCCTGGGAGTCAGCAGGGGCTTCTGCAGGTCAGGCGCCCTGAAGTCTGTGGCCAGGGGAGGAGCTGAGTCACCCCAGGCTTGTGACCATCTTTCTTGAGGCTTCACTGTTGCAAACCACGAGAAACTTCTCAGACACACCTTCCCCACCTACCTCGGCCCAGCTGTGCCCAAGTGGATCAGTCCCTTCCCTAAGTCTCTCTTTCCTCTACTCTAAAGCTCTGTGACATTTATTCTAAGGGTTAGGAAAACGTGGAGGTGAAAATGACATAACAGAGGTGAAAGGGATTGCAGACTGTCAGGGATGCGTCCTCGTCAGGGGTATTGTGGGGCAGAAGGTAGGACAACAGTTGGGAGACCTCATTCTGATCCCTTTTGCTCAGTCAAGTTTCTCCCAGTTAGTCATGAATTCACCAACCTGTTTAAAAATAATTTATTAAGCACCTACTGTGTGCCATGCCTGAGGCAAGGGGCTAGGACACCATGCTGAGCAGAGCCAGAGCTGATTGATGCAGGTGCTTCTGATGAAGAGAGTTTAAATAATAATAGTAATAATAACCAGTGCTCGGGTCTTTACGTGTGCCAGACACGTGCTGAGCACTTCACAGGTGAGATTCATTTCACCCTCACAACCTCCCCTCGGGGTGGATGCTAGGACTGGCCCTGTTTTACAGACAAGGGAACTGAGATACAGAGGGAGAAGGGACTCTCCCAAGGTCACGCTCAGCTGCTGACAGACACAGAGCTGGGATGCGTGTGCAGATAGGCCAGCCTCAGAGCCCATCCCTAACCACTGCACCACTCTGCCTCTGATGGCAGCTATAGGTGTGGTCGGGAAGAATAACAGTGATAACACTAATAATAACAATAATACACTCATATTTGTTTAGTACTTACTGCTGGAAGGGGGAGTACACTTGGAAGTGTGTGGTACTTTAAGAGCCCATCCCCTCTCCAGGGGCAAAGCCAACTTCCCCAGGGTCTACACTAACAATAACAACAATGACCACTTATCAGGAGCATTTAGTGAGTGCCTGTTGTGTGCTGGGTCCTGTTCTAAGGGCTTTACATCTATTAATTATTCTAATCCTCACAACAACCCCAGAAGAACCTGGAATGTGAGCACTGGCAGGGACCAGGTGGTCCAAACCTCACCTCCAGTCTACAAGATGGGGAAACTGAGGCCCAGAGAGGTGGAGACACACTGACAAATTTCTGGGTTGGGGGACAAAAGGTCTGCATTGAAACAAGCTCCCCAGGTGATTCTGATGCATCGCAGGGGTGGGAGCCCCCAGCAGGTGAACTCAGGCAGACCTGAGTTCCACTTCCTGCTATATCCCTCACCAGCTGGGTGGCCTCGGGAAGTGGCTTCAAGGCTCTGAACCTCAGTTTCCCCACTGGTGCAATGAATAATTGTAATATTCAAAACCACAGATGTAAATGCCCACAACAGTGCCTGGTGCAGCAGGGAATGGAGAAATTGCGGCTTCCTTATTATTATCATCGCCCGATGATGAGAAGGGAGGGGTCACACTGGCAATGCTCAGTCCCTCAGACACACCCAGTCCCACCTCAGGGCCTTTGCACATGCAGTTTTCTCTGCCTGGAATGCCCCTTCTCCCTCCTCTTTGCCTTGCCGATGCCTTCATATCTGTCAGGTCCCAGGTCAGAGTCACTTCCCCAGGGAGATCTTGCCTGACCCACCCCCGCCCTTCCTTTGTGACCCACTCCCATCCCAGTCCCTTTGATTCCCCCTCACAGCACTTGTCCCAGTAGCTAATTATCTATTGGGGTCATTATTTTATTAATGTCCATCCTGCTGCTAGACATTGACCTCCAGGAGGCTGATGGCCATGTCTCTTTCACTGCCCATGGGAACCCAGCACCCAGCCCAGTGCCTGGAACATAGAAGGTTCTCAGTAACTGTTGGTTGAATGAATGAATAAAGCACAAGGTGATACTGATAAAAAAGCTCCTTAGAGGAAGTGAGGCTTCCAAAGGGTATTTACCCGGCCCTGGCAGCGGTGCAGACCCCGACTCCCGACTCCCGGCTCCCGTTGACGCTGCTTCCCGCTGCCCCTGGGCCCACGTCTGCCGCTGCTCGGTGACTCACTGGCTCAGAAGGAGTTAACAGCCCAAGATATGTAATTATTCGGGGTCTGCTGGTTGACTGAGCTCCCCCTTAATTAGGCCCTATCAAGGGATGAGCAGGCTGCTGGCGGATGGGTGAGCGAGTTGGGGGAGCCCTCTCAGAGAACCTCTCAGGAGGACGTGCACTCTGGGGAGAGCCAAAGGAACCCCTTCCCCTCCTGGAGCCCCATGCACTGGCTCAAAGCTCCACCACATCTCTGCCTCCCTTCATCTTCAAAGCAGCCCTGGAGCAGGCTGCTGCCTGCACATGAAGGAGAGGCCTGGGAGGAAGGTGACACCAAGGTCACGTGGCTGTTTGGTGGCGGGGTCGGACCCAAGCTCTGCTGAGTAGTTGAACACTTCCGTAGTCCCTGAGCCACCCCTGCAGGGAGCTCTGCCTGAACACCAGTCTGTCTCTCAGACTCAACAGCTCAGCCCCAAACCCCAGCTCCCCTCTATCACCCAGGCCTGCAAAGTGATTGAGGATTACTGAAGATTCCCCAAGAGAGCAGTCACCCTAGCAAAGCCCTTAGAAAGGAGATGTGAACTCATGTCCCATTTCCTCTATTTCATGGCTTTTTATCAATTCATTCTCCCCCCGCATCCATCCATCCACACATCCATCCATCCACCCGTCCACCCACCCACCCATCATTTGATAAGTAGCTACTCTGGCCCAGGCACTGGTCTAGGCCCTGAGACACAGCAGTGCACAGAAAAGACCCAGTCCCTCCCATCATGGAGCCCACACAGTAATGGGAAGAGATGACAGACACAGAAATGACCAACCAGCTACAGGACATGCCAGGTGGTCATGAGGACGGAGACACAGAACAATGTGAAGGAGCGGGTAGGACAGTGATGTCAGAGATGCAGGCGGGAGGGGCTCTCAGAAGCAGTGACATCTGAGCTGAGACCTGAAGGAAGTACAGGAGCCAACCTGTCCCGGGGCCGGGGTGGGAGAGTGTGTCATTATTAACAGTGCCCCTTTCTCTCTGCAAAGTATCCCACCTGAGATGACAAACTATGTGGTCACTTTTTTAATAGGGCTAAATGAGCTTATGCGCATCAGTAATAACTTAGGGCCCAGCACAAGTAGGTGCTCAGTACA
>NW_007737372.1:17192-25212 GCF_000696425.1 Galeopterus variegatus | reverse complement strand
GAGATGACAAACTATGTGGTCACTTTTTTAATAGGGCTAAATGAGCTTATACGCATCAGTAATAACTTAGGGCCCAGCACAAGTAGGTGCTCAGTACATGAGAGCTGTTAGAATTTTTTTATTATTACACTTTATTATTCTGAACGCACAAGGGCTCCCATTCACCTCCTGTTCTGAGGTCTCAGAAACTTCACCGAGAGGTGTTTGGGGTGAGCACTGCCTCCCCTGATGCAGCTGCCCCACCGGGGCTGTCGGGCAGGAACCCAGCACCCTGAGCACCCACGGTGGGGTGGGGCAGGCTCTCCAGGAGAGGGGTCAATCCCTCCTCCTACCCCCGTCAAGTCCTCCCCTCCCCATCCCTGCACACTCACAGGTGGCTCTGGTTGGACTCGGCTGCTCCTGCTAACAGACTGTCCCATCAGGAATGTGCGGAAGGTCTAATTAATTATGATAATCAACACCTTCGCAGATGTCTACCGTGTGACGCCCGCTCTGGTGACAAATGGTTCCTGTAATTCTGTCTGAACAGCACTTTCCAAGCAATATGTTTTTCATTTAGGCCACTAGGAAAATGGTTTTAGAGGACACTGCTTGGGGTCGGCCTGCTGGACACTTGGCCTCATGTGCGCCCCCTCCTGGAGGGTCTTCGGTGGTGCGGGAGCCAAGGGACAAAGCTTGGAATCAGATCTGCCTCACCCAGGGCTGAGAGCGAGGTCATTCACCTGGGTAACTCTCTCACCTCTGCCCTGTTCTTTTCATGGTCTGTGAAGTCACATGACTGGGTGTGGGACTTCACCAGTTTACAGTCCCACCCACACCCATGCCTCCTGTCCCCTGCCCCCATCACACTTGGATCTTAGTTTCTTTGTTTCTGATGTGACCCACGTTCCTGGAGCAGTGCCTGGCCCATACTAAGTGCTTATAAAAGAGTACGTCCTTTTATAAGAGCACACACACTGAACGCTTGCAGGTGCCGGCACACGCCAGGCCCTCCTCAGGCTCTCGTTTAATCCCCCACCCTGTCCCACAGGTGATAATGGGGTGGAAATCCTAGCTGGTGTCCTTCAGGCATTGCCACGTGACGGCACTGTTCTAAGCAGTTCAAATGGATCGCCCCCTTAATCCTCATAAAGCCCCATGAGGTGGGTACCATTGTTACATTTTACAGATGACTTAAGTCCCTTGACCAAGGTCATGAGGCTGCGGAACCCAGAACCAGGCGGTGTCCTCTGTACATGCTAGCGTGCAACTCTCACCTGCTGTGCTGTATTATTATCCCCATCTTACAGATGGAATCTAAGGCTCAGATAGGCACTCTGGTTCTCCAACACTGTGAAGCAAACCTCTCCAAAGCTTGGTGGCTTAAAACAGCCACCACTATATTTTGCTCATGATTTTCCGGATCAGGAATTAGTCACATGAAGCATAGTTTGTGTCCACTCCATGGTGATGGGGCTCAGCTGGGGTGGTTCCCAGGGCCTTTGACAGCTGCAGCTTGACTGGGGCCATATGTCTGGTCCTCGGTCTGGCTATCAGCCAGCTCCTCGGTGCTTCTCCCCACCACTCCTGCTGGGGCACCTGGGCTGGCACAGCTGGGGGTGGTGGGCACCTCTCTCTCCAAGGAGTCCCTCCCTTGGCTGCTGGGGCTTCCTCACAACTGACAGCTGGACATCTCCCTCTGGGGCTGGCCCAGGGAGACTTCCAAGAGACAGGAGAGGCAAGCTGCCCGTTTTTTAAGGCTGGGGCACAGAAACCGGCACAGCATCACTTCTGTCACCTTCTATTGGCCAAAGCAGCCACGGACTGTCCCCCCTCCAGATTTGAGGGGACACATCCCACAGAACCACTCACCCTGAAATCCACATGAATTCTGTTTGACAGACATTATCCAGAGGTAACCCTCCCCCAGAGTCTTGAAGACCAGCCTATCCCACTCTGCCTTTTCAATAAAGCCCTGTTCTCCCCACTCCATGAGCTCTACCTCCTGCCTTCCTCAACCTTCACCATCACATGCTGGACCCTTGGCCCATGCAATGTCCTCCAATTCCAGCCCCAGTCAGTCCTCTGCTCTACTCCCACCTGCTAAGGTCCTGAGAGGACACCTCAGGGTCCCCAAAGTGTGGTCAGCAGCCACCTGCCCCAAGGGGAGGGGCTTTGTTAACATGCAGGTTCCCAGGACCCTCCCAGACCCTGGAACCAGGGCCTCTGGAGGGGCCAGGGAATCTGTAGCAGCCACCTGCCCCAAGGGGAGGGGCTTTGTTAACATGCAGGTTCCCAGGACCCTCCCAGTCCCTGGAACCAGGGCCTCTGGAGGGGCCAGGGAATCTGTACTGAACCACTTCCCCAGGTGAGTCTGACGCATGCCAGTGTCTGGGCACCACTGTCCTCATTAGTTCCCAGGCTGACCTCTGCTCTACACTGCCCCTGTGGTCCTCACAGCAAGGCTCAGCCCTGACCTGCCACCACCCATCTACAGTGGAGTTGAGGAAGGCTCCCAGCAGGAAGGACGTGTCCAGGCTCTGCCCTGTCCCTCCGCCTGCACCCTAACCCAGGGGCCCCGAGGACACAGATGGGCACAGCCTCTGGAGGGGTCCTGCTGGAAGGGGTGTCTGCTGAATCTCTCACACCAGCTTCCCAGGAGGGACCGAGGGGCTTGGCTGAGAGCCCCCAACCTCAGGCCTTCAGCTTCGGGGTTCTTCAGCAGCAGGAAGAATCCAGAAGCCATCCCAGTGTTTGTAACTCAGCTGACCCCAGCAGGGACTCATTGCCCCATCCACAGCCCCTGCTCCGTCCTCACCAGGCCACAGGACCGTGTCCCCAGCTGACCTGTGGGAGCCCCGGTCAGTCAGCCCCAGACAGCGCCCCTCTTTTTTCCCATTGCTGTTGCCCGACCTTTCCTCGGGGCTCCAGGTCCTGTTTGTGGTTCAGCGAGAGACAGAAAATTAACTGCTGATTTTTGCCTCCTAACTTTCCATTACCAGGAGACTGGAGTCTGGTGGAAAGTTCTGGAACCCCTGAGTTCAGGATCCCTGAATAACAATGAGGTTAACTGAAAGCTGACTTTGTGCTGGGCACACACTTCACCTGCAGCACCTCATTCAACCTCACAACAGCCACATGGGGTGTGTTACTCTCCCCACGTGTCGGTCAGGAAACTGAGGCATGGAGAGGTTTGGCTCTTGGCCCACGAGGCTGGTGGTGGGCTCAGAGCCACCTGCCCTGGGCGCTGCCCTCTGGCACTGCCCACTCTGCCAGGTTCCGCAGCCACCACCAGGTTCCTAGGCAGTGATCACGGCTGGGGCTGTGCTAAGAGCAAACCTGGGAAGAGAAATCACCTTCAACAGCTTGATGCAGATGTATCTGCAATGTCAGTCCCAGCTCTGTCCACGTGCAGGTGACAGTTATTTCAGCTGGAGCCACTTGTTCAGACCCACGTGTCCTATTCTGAACCCTGTAACTTATTCCAAAGATCGTGTTGGGCCTACTCTTTGAGATATAAATTTTGAAGTGGCCTCTGGCCAAAAGCAATAAAGTTCTGACCTAGGAAAGTTACGAGGATGTTGAAATTATGAGCCCCGAGCCCCGGCCTGATATCCAGGCAAGGACAAGATGACAGAGGGTGCAGAAAGGAAAAGCAAGAGAAAAGCATAGCAGCAGTTTCCCTTCCAGCTTGCTCCTTCCAGGTTTCCATTAACCTCCACAATCCAGAGCCCTGACCTCTGACATGCAGAAGGACTGAGATGGGAGCGGCCGGGCTGGGGTCAGGGAGGGTGCCAATCATGGGGCACATGCAGTCACTTCGCCCCGGACGACTCCTCAGCTACCTCCACCCATGGCTGTGCAGCCCAGAGCACGGGAGCCAAGTGCTTTGGGGTGCTGACTCTGAACTTCCTAGCTGTGTGGCCTTGTTAGGTCCCTGACCTCCTGACTTCATTCCCTGCCCACCTGGCAGCTCGCTGGGGCGATCTGTGATAGGAGTGCTTAGGCCGGCATCTGCGTATGGTATGTGCTCCACCCAGGACATGTGCTCTGGTGGACTTCAGTTCATCGCCTCCCCAGAACCCATGTCCTCTTATTTCAACAACAGCCCTTAGTGTGGGGGAAGATCCTCTCTTCCTCCACTCTCAGTCTGTCATTCTGAGTGGGGCTCCCCCAAGCTCTAGCTAGTTAGGGCATCACATTAACTTGGCCATAGTTATTGGCTTAGGGATGGTAACATGGCCCATAAGAGCCAACGATGTGCAACAAAGCACCGGCTGGGAACGCTGGGACTAGGACACACACCTCTGGCCTCTGAAATCAAACCTGAGGGGACAAGAAGGCTACTGCAGCCATCCTGCCACCACACAGGTGTCTGAGGACGGAGCCAGGGGGCGGAACCAGAGCAGACACCGGGAGAGAGAAACCTGGTGACATTGTTTGAGCTCTTGATCAAGGCTTTGCTGAAGCCCTGCTCTTTGACTTTTCAGTCACCTATGCCAGTACCGCCCCTGCGTTCTACAGCCAGTTCGATGTGGATTTTCTTCCCACCATCTGCAACTGGAGGCACTGACAGAAATAGTTTATTGTTATATACCCTCACGCCTTGGTTTCCCCATCCACACAGTGAATGAGTTGAGCCCGTTGGCATCCAAGGTCCCAGATCTGACATGCTGAATTCTAAGGAACCTCAGGGCCTGAAAAGCTTGGAGTTCTTAGAGGCAGAAGTGGATTTTTCTTGCTCATTCCACAGGGATGTTGAGACGGCAAACAGTGGGAGGGATATTGATAAAGTCACATCACTTACTCACCTGCTGGGGGATTTGGTTCAGGAAAAATCGTGCCAGGGGAGTGAAGAAGAGCTTTTTGCTGAGCCTGGGGATTGCGCAAGAACAGGAGACCGTCGCGGTGACAATGATACCCATGGGCTCCCGATAATCTCTGTTTTGTAAAATTAGTTTTTATCCACTTGAATCTCCCCATGGCACCAGGCAGGAAGCAGGGCCCAGGAGACAGCCCAGGGAAGTTAAGTGACTTGCCCCAGGTCACACGCCATTCCAAGGCTAAGCCAGGGCTTGAACCCATCACCCTGTGCCCAATCTCCATCTCCTCTGACTTGGGTGGTCAAGCGTGGCTGAGCTGAGGGACACCTCTGGAGGACCACGCATGGCTGCCTGGGTGGAATCTTTCTGCTGTCACCATATGACCTCCCAGCAGCCTTGGATTAAAAGAACGTGGGGGAGGGGGAGGAGAGGAGTAGCATGCAGCGGCCCTGTGGCATCGTGACTGAGAATGCAGGTATTGGGGCCACACAGATCCTGGCTCCACCATTCCAGGCTGTGGGGCCTGGGGCCAGTGACTTAAACTCACCTATATGATGGAAACTGGGAGAGTCCCTATCTCATAGGTCTGACATGAGGTTTGAGTCAGTTAATATCTACAAAGCCATGTGGGGGTGCCTGGCATACAGAGGTGCTAGGTAAGGGTCTATAAGGGTGAATAACTTATCTGTAGAGCACACGCACCAGGATAGACAAGTCCCTATGGGGTCTCAGCTCTCATCTAAACCCTTGGCCCTGAGTCTGAGGCCCCTCCTGGATGTCAGATTTTCTGCATTGTGCAGATAGAAAACAGCCTTCTTTGTTCTTAGCCTTTATATCTGAGCTCGCCTCACCCCTAGTTCTGAGCTCCTTTCTCACCCAGCCTCATGTTTCAGTCCTCCCAAGCCAGCCTCAGTGCCTGCCTCCTTCAGGAAGCCCTCCCTGATTCATCCCTGAGCCTACATCCCTGCCTTCAGCTTCTCTCCTCTGCTCAAGAGCCCTGTGACTGGGCCTCTGGTCCTGCCTCAACCATTAATCCCCAGGTGGGGCCAGGCAAGTCACTTCCCCTCCTGGGGCCTCAGTTTCTTCATCTGACAAGTGGGCCTGCTCATCCAGCCTGACACATCTCACAGGATTGTGATGCAGAGTGAACTCATGAGGGGTTGGGTGGAAGCCACTTGGAAATGCAGGAACCTCACAAAGACTGTGGCTGCTATAAGTCCTTGTGTGGCTGAGGACTCTGGCCACCGGGTCCTGGGGGCAGACGTGCCCCGCAGTCAAGGCTGCATGGGCCTCAGGTATCTGGATGTGAGCCCTGGCCCTGGTGTGTGGGAATTGTGAGGCCTTGAGGGAGTCACGTGGCCTTTCAGAGGAGCAGTCCTCATTTGTGCGATGGGGGGAGCTGTATTACCTGCCTGGGAGTGGGGAATGTGAAATGGGAGGAAATAGGTAAAATGCACATGGGTGCAGGATGGGGTGGTGGGTAGAGAGATGGTGGGACAGGAAGGGCATGGGGGAGAACAGCCTGAGCAAAGGCGTGAAGGGGGCTTGAGGCTTCTCCAGTCTGGTTGGCTGTAACCAGAGCTGTGGGAAGAGAAGCGGGCCGGAGAGGTTAAGTCGGGTTATGCATGTCCTTTAATGCCAAGATAAGGCACCAGAGCACGGAGCAGGAAATGGGGAGTCTGGGAAGGCAGCTCACTTGTAGCTCCAGCCCACACTCCACTGCATCCTCTCCCTGCCTCTCAGGCAGAGGAGGCAAAGCTGAGGTCAGGAAGATTTGCAAATGCCAAAGATTTTCATTAAACTAGCCGTCTTGCACCGCTGTGCCTATGAAACATTGTGTGGTGGTGGCGATCCTGCGAGGGCTGGATGTAAAATAGGTATGTGTTTTTCTAGGGTTTCCCTGATCCCTGCTTCTCAGTGCAAGGCAGTCCCTATGTCCACATGCTATGGCCTGTGCTGGAGGAGAGACCAGGACCCCATGCTGCCTGCAGGAGGAAAGGAAGGCATTAGGGTGTGTTAGAAACTGCCTCACCTGAGTGATCACAGCAGCCTCTTGCCTGGGCAGCAGGCTGCCTGGGCTCCAGGTTCCTCTCCCATCTCCCACCTTCTTCCTCCACCTGGCAGCCAGGGTGATGTTTTATAAAACGAATCAGATCATGTCACACCCTGGCTTAAAACCTTCCAGTGCTTCCCATTGTACTTGGAATAAAATCCAAACTTCTCACCACAGCCTCCGCAGCCCCATGTGACCAGCTGCCTGTAGGGCTCTCCTGGCACCCCCATCTCTGACCCTCTGCTCCAGCCACACCACCCTCCTCTCTGGGGCACCCACAGCCAAGTCTGTTTCCTCCCCAGGCCTGTGCTCTCTCTGCTTCCACAGTCTGGAACTCTCTTACCCAACTCTCTGCCCGGCTGGCTTCCCCAAATCTTTGAAGTCTCAGATGAAACAAGGACTCAGCCGCCACATGCTCTGCATCCAGCTGTTCTGCGTCCTTCCTCCCTGTTATCCACCTGCCTGGCTGGAACAGCACCCCGCGAGGACAGGGACATTGTGTATTCACCACTGAGTATCCAGTGCCCACACGGGGCCTATTTACTTAATACATGAGTGAGGTACTGAATTAACTAACTGATGCCCAGAGAGGGGCTTACTGGAGGTCACAGGACTGGGACTCAAACCTTCAACTCATCATCGCAGGCTCTTACCACTCAGGGCTCCTAAGTTCCCTGTGAAAGTTGAGGCAGATGGTGGGGAATGTCAGGGAAAAGAGGTGGGAAGGGGCCAAAAGAGAAGCACCAAGTACACTTATCTCTTCCTAAGTGACGACGCCCTTAGCCCAGGCTTCTCTAGCGTAAGGGAAGCGTTGAAGGCTCAGACAGATGGGGTCAGGGAGCGTGTTCAGGGTGTTAGTCTTTATTTTTTTTTTTTTCTTTTTGTCTTTTTTTGTGACCGGCAATGGATCGCAACCCTCAGTGTCACGCCCGTACCGGACCGGGACCGGCAACGGGATCGCAACCCTCGGTGTTGCACCCGCTCCTCGCTCAGCCAGTGAGCGGCCGGTCTGTATGTGGGATCCGAACCCTCGGCGGGAGCACCGCTGCGCTCCCAAGCGGCGCACTGTAGCAGTGTGCCACCGGGCCGGCCCCAGGGTGTTAGTCTTTATTTTTTTTTTTTTTTTTTTTTTTCTTTTTGTCTTTTTTTGTGACCGGCAATGGAT
>NW_007737372.1:0-16297 GCF_000696425.1 Galeopterus variegatus | reverse complement strand
GTCTTTTTTCGTCTCCGGCAACGGATCGCAACCCTCAGTGTCGCGCCCGTACCGGACCGGGACCAGCAACGGGATCGCAACCCTCGGTGTTGCCCCCGCTCCTCGCTCAGCCTGTGAGCGGCCGGTCGGTATGTGGGATCCGAACCCTCGGCGGGAGCACCGCTGCGCTCCCAAGCGGCGCACTGTAGCAGTGTGCCACCGGGCCGGCCCCAGGGTGTTAGTCTTTAATACTAAGCCCCCAGGCTCTGGAGCCAGTCCCACCAGGTTCAAATCCCTCTTCCAGTTATGAGCTGTGTGACCTTAGGCAAGTGATCCAACCTCTCTGTTGGGTTGAGAGCAAGAGGAACCCAGGGGAAAGTTTTAGCAGGCGGGGACCTAGTGATACAGCTGAGTTTGTGAAGGAATGGATTGGAAGGAGCCGGATTGGGGTTAAGGAGCCCAGTCGCCATCTGTAGCAACAGTCCAGACCCAAGTGGGCTCCTACAGAGGGGTCTGCAGTGACGTCAGCTGAGCTGTAGTCTGCCAGTCCCATTCCTCATCCCATTCCAGGATGGCAAAGATGGAGGTGGATGCCACAGGAGTCATGGTGTCCAGGCAACACTGTGACCCCAAAATTGCACATTTGCTGCTCACCCAGGAGGTCCTCTTTTGGCTCCTCCTCCCTGCAGCCCCCCGATATCTTCCAGTATTTTGTGTAAAGTCATCTCCCAATATCTGACTTTTGTTAAAACATCAGCTTTGATTTCATTGAGCAAGACACAATCTAACCAAAACAATAAAAAAGAAAGAATTTTGATTTTGTAAAGATGGCAAATATATAGTGCAAAACATCCAAGCAATGGTAAATAAATACTACCCAAAAAACATTTTTAATCTGGCGAATCTTATCCTAGATACCTCTCTGCACACGGAATAGAAGAGATAAATAAGGAAAAGTGAAATTGTATTATACATGCTTTTAATAAAAGGATACTAGATATAATTTTACTTAATTTAACAGAAGAATTAGAAATTGGAGTGAAACTGAAATAAATATTAATTTCAGATAAATGTTGCTTCCCAAGAGATTTTTTTCCCAAAAGTACTTTTACAATAAAGAAGAAAACACTTGCAAAATATTACAGTGTTATGGTTATGCTTCTAAAATGCTCTTCAGAGCATTTTCAAAGCAAATATAAGTATATGTTTTGATTTTTAACTGAATGTATTGACTACCGGTAATAAAGTTTAAGAAATTAGCATGCTTACGCTGTTTCTTATAACATTGGCAGGGTGGATAACATTTCATGATGTTCTGGAAGCACATTTCTCATGGCAATTTAGGGTGGGTTCTGCATTTAAACAGAAATAGTTCTCAGCCACCACATTTCTTCCTTCCTTCTTTCTTTTTTTTTTCTTCCTTTTTATTTTAATTTTTAACCATATCATTGCTCTTTTCCTTTGTTCTTTCTTAATTTCAAAATTTTGTTAATAAAATTTTTTTCTGGAAAGACTCACGAATGCTGTATTTCCTGAGCTCTGCTGCATGCCTGAAAATGTCTCTGTTGCCTTTTTACCTGAAGCACAACCTGGCTGGGTGTAGAAATCAGGGGCTGACTTCTCTTCCCCTCAGAGCTCCGCAGGCATGGTTCTACTGTCTTCCACTGTTGCAGAGGCCATGTTTGTATCAACCTACTTTTTCCCTACCTTGTGATTTGACTTTTTTACCTAGATGACCAGCTGCATCTTTCATTTTTGAATCTCAATTTATTCATTCAGATGTGTCTTACAGTTGATATTTCTTCAGCAATATTTCCTGGGAAATGTTGTGCACTTTCGACCTGCAGATTCACATCTTTATTTCAAGACTTTAATTTTGGTATATCTTTGAGTATTTGTATACCTCTTTTCCCATAGAATGTTTATTCATGGGATAACCTTTGACTCTTATGCCTCTCATCTCTCTAATCTTTGACCAAAAAAAAGTTCTTTTCTAGTTAATGGGTGACTTTCTATAGCTTATCCACAGTGTTTCTTATTGTAGTGTCGTCATGCTCATTTAATTTGTTGGTGTGTTTCTAATGTGGTTTTAATCTCTTTTGTTCTCTCTCAATAGATATATACATATATATGTATATATTTAATTTCATTCCTAAGAACAGCCAGCTTGATTTTCATTCATCTCATGCTGTTATTTTACAATCATTTCTTTCAATCCTTATATTTCTTGAGTCTTTTTAAGACTTTATCATCTGAAACTGATTGAGACTATGAAAAAAAAATTGTTTTCCCTGTTTCTTTGAGAAGTTCCTCTTATGGTGTATTTTCTTCCTCTGTCTTTGTTTATGTTTCCTTTCTCCCTTTTTACAGCATCTATGGGGAGTTCCCGGTTGATTTCTTCCTAACTCATGTCTGGAGGGGGCCAGCTCTCTGCAGGAGGATAGTGTGGGAAGCCGTGGGAGGGGTGGCCTCAGGCAGTCTGCAGCTCCCATTTGGGTTTGTGGTCTTTAGACTCTCTCTCACCACAACAGTTATTTCTTTTGCTGCAGGAGCACAGCTCAGTATTTGAAATCCCAGCAGTCAGGGTGGCCCCAGCAAAGTCTGGGGAGGCTGTGTCTGGGTGTCAGTGCCTTAAGCCAAGGATTCTTGGATAACTTACTTTGGGATTTTCAGGTCTGGGATACTTTGGGACTTACCCCATAAAGCTTCAGCTTTCCTATCAGTAAAACATACTAGGAATGTCTGCACGGATTCTCAGTCACATCTGTGTTCTGATCTAGATTTCACAGCATTTGGGAGAAAGGATTCCGAGTCTGTGGTTTGGAGTTGTGGTAATTTCTGGTTTCAATAAAAATTAAGAAAAAAATACTTCCTGTATATTCAGTTATTTGTCGTTACTGTCTTTGGTTGATTTTGAGGGGAGTGAGATTCACATGTCTGGTGCCATCATTTTTTACCTGAAAATTAAATGCTTTCTCATCCATTCTCTTAATCCTAACACCAGCCCTGGGAAGTGAGCAGGACTGTGTCACTCTGGGATGACAACCAGAGGACCCAGGCCCTGAGTATCCAGCAAGACTACACAGTCATCCTGGGCACCCTGCTCTACCTCAGGGACAAATCCTGATATGTCAACCAAAATTCTCTCTCAGTTTGGGCTTTGGAAACTTACACGGCAAATGAAAAGTGCCTAAGTGCTGCGTCTGTACCCACCTCCCCTGGCAGAAATCACCAATCAATCACAGTACTTTTTTTGTCTTCCTGCATCTTTTCAAGACTACATTATAGGAAGACATTACTCACTAACTGTCATCTGAGGCAATGGGGATGATTAGATCATGGGTCTCTCATCCTCCAGCAGGCCAGCCCAGGCTTTCTCCCATGGCAGCAGTAGGATTCCACAAGATTGGATGGAAGAATACAAGGCCTCTGGGGCCTGGGCTCTGAACTGGCACACTGTCGTTTCCATCTCATTCTTTCGGACAAAGCAAGTCACAGACTGGCCCAGGTACAATGGGTTGGGAAAATAGATTCCACCGCTTGAGGGGAGGGGCTGCAAAATCACATTTTAAAGGGCTTGATTACAGGCAGGGGTAGAGCATTGGGGCCACTTTTGCAGTGAGTCTACCGCAGTTCTTCACCCACTAATAGCCATGGGTGATGCTCATGTAGGTTTTAGAAAAATAAAACATCCCAAATTGCCTACTTCTGTTTTGGTTGGTGGAGCTTATAAAGAGTGGGTATGACAAACAGGTTTCATCTTGAGTTAACTCCAGTACTGAATGTGAGGTCCACACTTGGTGGAAACGGTGCTGAAATCATCCAACACTGTCTGTCCTGGATATGTGAAGGGAGGCGGTGACAAGTGTGCCACCATGTGTGTGCTGGGCAGTGAGGTTAAAGCTTGGAGGAGCCAGGTCCTGCTGCATCATGTTTCTTGTGGACCACTCAGATGAATGTGAAGATCTTCTTTTGCCAGTACGACATTTTCTGTCAACCTGATGACAGTCTGGTAGCCCACGTTTTTCCACCAAAGCTGAGAGGGACCAGGATAAATTGATGCACCGTGAAGGTCACTAGACATAGCATCAGAAAGCCTGTATTTTAGTCCCAGGTTCCCATGGTCCAGCTGTGTGACCTTGGGCAAGTCTCCTGCTTCCTGGGGATGGAGGGTGGTGGGGAAGGGGTGACGGAGAAGAAATATTCTCTGACCTCGAAAATGAGATTAGCCCACATGAACTCTGAGATATACGCAGAATTAATTTTTCAAAGAGAGGCTGCTACCAAATCACCACACCGGACACTCCCCCTCCCCCACCCAATACACTCCCTCCCACCCTTCCCAGTTTCCTAAGAAAACCCTAGAAGGTCACACTGTTCCCATGGAGTTAATGGGCCTGGACCTGCCTCCTGATTTAATGCAAATCCCAGCCCGCCTTATTGTGCGGGAGTTGCTATTCATTTGAACTCTCGGCGACACAATCTGTCCTCATTTTCAGCCCAGTTTCTAATCCCTGCAATTTCCATGGTGCTAGTAATTATGGAAAGAAGAGTCTGAAGCACAGAAATTCTGCATCCTGTCTATGAATTACACATTTAAAATCCCAGCCCGCCTTATTGTGCGGGAGTTGCTATTCATTTGAACTCTCGGCGACACAATCCGTCCTCATTTTCAGCCCAGTTTCTAATCTCTGCAATTTCCATGGTGCTAGTAATTATGGAAAGAAGAGTCTGAAGCACAGAAATTCTGCATCCTGTCTATGAATTACACATTTTAATGGTGTTTATTAAATTTATATTGCAGTTACTGAAGAGATTAGACTCACTGTGCGACTCCAGAGGACAAAACGAGGCCTGGTTGGTGGAATCCACCAGGAGACAGGATGCAACACAGAGGGCAGAAGCATTTTCTGGTGATCAGAGCTGGTCAGCACCAAGTGAGCTGTCCCAGGAAGCAGGGGGGAGGCTAGCAGTGTCCAGGCCTGATGGGTCACCGCTGGGATGGTTAAGAGCACGCGCTTTGCATCAGACCTGGGTCCATTTCCCGACTCCCCAGTTCTCAAGGTTCAGTTGAGTTGACTTTCTAAGCCTCAGTTCCCCCCAGGTAAGATGGTGACAGCTGTGCAAGCATCATGCAATGCTCCATGAGTTATTTGATTATTTAGAGATGGAAGGAAGCTTCCCCCACTCCTATTTTCCCAGGGAGGGATTCCTCCAGACACCCTGGCCCCCCTCCTGCAGAGGTGGCGGCTCACGCTCTCTTTGGGAGCCTGGCTGCTGGGAGCTGCTGTCTGCCCTGCTCTCCCACCAACCGAGGGCCCATAGCAACAGAGCCATTCCCTGACCATGAGGTGCCTGGGGGAGCTCAGGGCACCCCTGATGGTAGGTTCCTCCCTGTCCAGTCACCCACAGGGGTGAGCCCCATCGTCCAGCGTCAGCCTTATCAGTGAGAAAGGGGAGGTTCATTCCCCATCCTATGTGCCTTGGGTCCTGTTGATTGGACTCAGGAAGAGAAACTGCTGCCTTTATTGGGCCCCAAATCTCAATGTTATTATCACAAGGGCTGAGAGCTTGGCCACGCTCTGGCCTCTGTTAGGAGGAGGGAATTCAAGCCCATGGCAAGACACGGGGAGAAGGATGGACAGGCTGCCCCAGGCCCCTGCTGATGTGCCTGGGGACCAGCACGCACACAGGAGAGGGAGAGGGGGAGGAGACAGGATGCAACACAGAGGGCAGAAGCATTTTCTGGTGATCAGAGCTGGTCAGCACCGAGTGAGCTGTCCCAGGAAGCACGGGGGGAGGCTAGCAGTGTCCAGGCCTGATGGGTCACCGCTGGGATGGTTAAGAGCACGGGCTTTGCATCAGACCTGGGTCCATTTCCCGACTCCCCAGTTCTCAAGGTTCAGTTGAGTTGACTTTCTAAGCCTCAGTTCCCCCCAGGTAAGATAGTGACAGCTGTGCAAGCATCATGCAATGCTCCATGAGTGGTCATGCTGTTATTTCATTATTTAGAGATGGAAGGAGGCTTCCCCCACTCCTATTTTCCCAGGGAGGGATTCCTCCAGACACCCTGGCCCCCCTCCTGCAGAGGTGGCGGCTCACGCTCTCTTTGGGAGCCTGGCTGCTGGGAGCTGCTGTCTGCCCTGCTCTCCCACCAACCGAGGGCCCATAGCAACAGAGCCATTCCCTGACCATGAGGTGCCTGGGGGAGCTCAGGGCACCCCTGATGATAGGTTCCTCCCTGTCCAGTCACCCATAGGGGTGAGCCCCATCGTCCAGCATCAGCCTTATCAGTGAGAAAGGGGAGGTTCATTCCCCATCCTATGTGCCTTGGGTCCTGTTGATTGGACTCAGGAAGAGAAACTGCTGCCTTTATTGGGCCCCAAATCTCAATGTTATTATCACAAGGGCTGAGAGCTTGGCCACCATCTGGCCTCTGTTAGGAGGAGGGAATTCAAGCCCATGGCAAGACACGGGGAGAAGGATGGATAGGCTGCCCCAGGCCCCTGCTGATGTGCCTGGGGACCAGCATGCACACAGGAGAGGGAGAGGGGTAGGCCGATGTTGAGGGACTGAGCAACTACACAACTGTGTGTGTGCATTTGGGGACAGGGACCAGCAGAGGGGAGAGGTTGGGAGGCAAACATGAAGGTTCAGGCAAGGGCGGAATGGAGGTCCTGGATACGGTAAGGGCAGGACCTTAGTGCCACTCACACCTGACTGGAGTCCTGTTCCTGCCCTTTCTTCACCATGCAGCCTTAAGCAAGTCACGTGACCTTCCTAAAATACAGTTTCCTTGCCCGGAAAATGGGGACGCCTTAGTGCCACTCACACCTGACTGGAGTCCTGTTCCTGCCCTTTCTTCACCATGCAGCCTTGAGCAAGTCACGTGACCTTCCTAAAATACAGTTTCCTTGCCCGGAAAATGGGGACAACAGTGTTTAGTGAGTACAAATAAAGTGGCAAATGCAGAGCCCAGAGGCTGACACACAGCAGTGGCTCTGTTAATGCTGGCCGCTGCCCTTATTATAGAGCGGACATCTCTTGTCACCTGCCTTGGCCATTTGCCAGGGTCCTCTCTGCCCTCCTGACCTAGCTTGGGTCCTCCTGGTCTGTACAGTTTCTAACACCCCCTGCCCTTGTTCCGTGTCTGCCTCTGCATCTAGAACAACTGCTCCAGGAAGGCAGGGAGTGGGGTTCCCTTCTCTGCTGTCTCTCCCCAGTTCCCAGCACAGTGCCTGGCACATAGTAGGTACTCAATAAAGAGTGTTGAATAAATGGATTTTGCCACCTCACAATGTTAAGAGTTATGACAAGGATACACACAGAGGGCTGTGGGATCCCAGTGGAGGTGAGAGGAAAGGCCTGGAGTGAGAGAGTCTTAGAGGGTGTTATGGGCTGAATCGTGTCCCCCCAAAATTCACAAGTTGAAGTCCTAACCGCCAGGACCCCAGAATACAACCGTATTTGGAGATAAGTTCTTTTGAGAGGTAATTAAGTTAAAATGAGGCTTTGGAGGTATGCAGGAAACTTGTCCCTATAAAAAAAAGGAAATTTCAGCAGACATACAGGACACAGAGGAAACCATGTGAAGACACAGCGAGAAGGCAGCCATCTGCAAGCTAAGGAGAGATGCCTCAGAAGAAATCAATCTGTTGACACCTTGATCTTGGACTTCTAGCCTCCAGAACTGAGAAAATGAGTGTCTGCTGTTTAAACTGCCCCGACTGTGGTATTCTGTTATGGCAGCCCAATCTGACTAATACAGAGGGCTTCTTGGGAGGGGTGACCCTGAGCTGAATCCCCAAAATAAGACAGGGAGAAGCGAGTCCAAGAAGAGGTGACAGCAAGACCAGGTGTGTAGGGAACCAGCTGGGCCATTGGAGGATCAAGTCAGGGAGACGAAATCGGGGAGCTCAGCAGGGGCCCCGTGGTAAACAGCCTCAATGCCAAGCCTGAGAGACTTTAGCCTGAGATTCTTGAACTATTTTTCCCTGAATCTAATCCCTTGATTTGTATTAACTCATTTAATCCTCGAAGAAGCCTGGAAGGTAGGTGTTACTATCATCTTCGTTAACAGTTGTGGAAACTGAGGCAGAGAGAGGTATGAAAATTACCAAGGCCACACAGCCAGTAAGTGGCGGAAGAGGGATTTGAACTGGGGCTCTCAGATTCTGGAACCCATGTTCTCAGCTGCTACACTGTTCTCCAACAGCGTAGGGACAAGGCCAAATTTGTTTCTAGAAAGAGTCTTCTGGTGGCCGGTTGATTTGGGGACACAAACCTTGAGCCTGGTGACAGGTATAGAAGCAAGTGACCATCATCCAGAGAAGAATGGCACACTGGTGTTGGCCGCATCTACTGCATCGGGGCTAGCTGTGCCGCATTTGCATGGCCACCTCTCTTGGCCCAAACATCAATGTGTCAAATTCCTATGTTGACCTTAGACCAAAACTACAGGAACAAGTGGTGTGGAAGCCCCCAGCAATTGATTAGGGGCAGATGCTTCACTGGGGGCGAATGTGCTCCTCAGGAGCGCTGTAGATGAGGACTCAGATTTAGGGCAAATGCTAGAAAAGGTCTATGTCATAAGGAAGTGACATCAGAGGACAGAGAAGATGAGCAGGAGCAGCAGAAACCCTCAGAAGCGAGGACCCGTGGAACGGGAACCAGGCAAGAAAGAAGAGAGACCTCCATCCAAGCCAGACCTGGATGGGGGGCTTTCACTGGTCGCCTAGTGAGGAGACCCTGGACATTTGCCTGCAGACGTCATTCAGTCATTCATCATGTCTTTATGCAGCAGCTTCTACATGCTTTGTTATGTCCTGGTGCCACGGTGGCGGACGAGACAGACCAGGGCCCTGTCCATATGGAGCTTACATGGTCGCAGGACACTGTATCAGTCAGGATCATTAGTGCTGGCCACCACCATAGATAAACCCCAAAATCTTAGTGGTTTAAGACAATAAAAATTTCTTTCTCCTCCATCTTACAGCTAGGCCATCTGGAACAGGCAGCCCCCAGAGTCACTGCTGCATGGGAAGAGAGGAATGGAGGAGTCACATTAGCTTTTGGCCACCTCAGCCTGAAGTGACACATGTTGCTTCTGCTGAAGTCCAAGTAACAAGGTGCCAACGTAACTGCAAGGGAGGCTGGGAAATGCAGAGCAGCATGTGGACTACTTGGGAATAATGTCTGGACCACAGCTTCATTGATTATCATTCAAGGTTGCATTTAATTAGTCTTAAACTTCCTGTGTGGTGAATTGTCAACAGTCTTCCTCTCATAGGTTGATCCCGTCTTTCTCCCTTGAGAAAGGGACGCCCTAAGGCCCTGAGTCTAGGGTAAACTTCCTGTGTGGTGAATTGTCAACAGTCTTCCTCTCATAGGTTGATCCCGTCTTTCTCAAGGAATCATCCAGAGGACGCCCTAAGGCCCTGAGTCTAGGTCAATTATTGCCTTAAAAAATCCCATTTGATGCACATAAAACCAGGAGGTATGGGGGTGGACTAAGTGGGAAGTACTGAAAATGTGCTAATTTCCTCATCTTTCATGAGGGGGAGTCAACCACTACTGTTCCATTTTTGAAAATTATAAATGTAGAAACATAAATTTAATATCTTTTCATCAAAAAAGCATATGTATTTTAATTTTGAAAAAAAGAATAATTTGGTTATGCTCATATGTTTGGCAGACTTTGGAGAAATGTTGAAGTATCTTTTCTTCAGGAATAAGTTTGGATAAATGTAATAACACGATGTTCATTTTCATTTATTTATTTCATTTGGATATGGTCAGTTGATAACAATAATACATATTATGAATGAATTGCCCCCTTTCACAGCTTCTTGTAGAACTCTCTTTAGGCTGTTTCCAACTCCTTGAAAAGTCCTGCAGGAGCAAAGATGGTATTACTGCCAAGTATTAGGTAATCACAACTTTTTACTGGCTCTTTTCCATTTCTTGGTGGATTGTACTAATTTTACAAGCTTTTGCACCTGGCCTCATAGAAGTCTGATGGCATATTATACATACTGAGAAGATGTTAAACAAAAGTATAAAATTTAAAAGCGTGATTTGCCTGCAGCACTGAAGTTGATTCTTGGATTTTTAAACCGTTTCAAGGCACTCAAGCGTCACATCCTTCTCATTTCCTCAGTCTCAGAAAGTGCTTATATTTTGAATTTTCAGTTTCTTTTTCTGCCTTTGATCAACAATTCACTCTCCTCTTTTTCTACATTTTTCCCAATTGTTCTTAATTTATTTCTTGGTAATTCCTAAAGTTTTTGCATGAATATGGGCTCTTTGAGATTTTTTTTAGTCCTGGGGACTACAATTTCATAAACCTAGACTTTTGTAAGAGCTGTTTGTTCTAAAAAAAACTCCATCTCCACCAAAAACAAAGACAGAAAGAAGTGAGGAACTGCTGTGACTAAACAATCACTATTACAAAAATTTAGTCTGTAGGGTTCCAAAAGTTCATTTTCTATGAAAATTACACAGGTACGTAGGAGTATATACCCATTAATCATTAATTAGTCCCCGCCTTTTATTTTTTTCCTCCTCAAGCACAGCTGGAGCGTGGAGGAGCAGGGTGTGGCCTCTGCTACTCCATGTTACAATCCCTCCCCAGAAACAGAAGACTTGATTCAATCAGCAACAGCAAGTCCTGCTCAATCCTAAAGAGATTTTGTTCTACTGTGTGATGGAGGGTACCCTTACCAGCCCCTGTCACCGTATCAGCCAGGGGAGGCTGGCTCTGCTGCAATGACAAAAAGCCCCAAATAAACAAAGGTTTTTTATTATTATCAGGCTCTGATTTCAGGGAGGCTCAGCTGAGGCTCTGCCCCATGGGTTCTTCAGTCGGGAACCCAGGCTAACAGAGTGGCCACTGTGTGGCACTTTGCCAGTCACTGTAGCACAAGGACACAGAAGCCTGGAGGGTCTTGCATCAACATTAAATGCTGCAGCTCAGTACAGGCATGAACCACTTTTGCTCACAACAAACTGGCCAGAACTAATTACGCAACTTCTCCCTCACAACCACAGGGGGCAGGAAGTCAGTCCTGCCTTGTGCCAGGAAAGGACACAGGCAGAAATACTGGGCAAGCAGCGCTAATGACCCTCATGCCACTGTCCAGCATGGGGGGCAGGTGGATGACTGCAACTTTTAGCAAGTCCCAGAACCCCGGGGTAGAACACAACTGAAGGGAAAGATGAAGATAATGCCTTTTATTGAAAATTTGCCACATGTGGGCTCTACATATACATATGTGATATGCATATATACAATGTGTATACACGTTGTCTAATTTAATCACAACAATAGTTGTATGGCATAGGTATTGTCACCCAATTTTACAAGCTGATTTGCACACAAATAGTTACGGAGCATCTATTGTGTGCCAAGCTATGCCCTAGACACCAAGGAAATAGCAGTGAAAAAACTAACCAAATTTTTGTCCTTATTGAGCTTACACTTTAAGGCAGGTAAGGATAATAACTAGAATTGAATTATGTCCCCCCAAAACTCACTGAAGCTTAATTGTGTCCCCCAAGTTTTATGTATTAGAAACTTAGCCCGCACTGTGACTGTTAAGAGGGTGGGAAATCCTATCATAGTAATTGAAAGGTGGAGCCTTGAAGAGGTGATTGGATTGTAGGACCGTGCAGTAGTGAATGGATTAATAATGGTGGTCAGGGACGTGGTTCTGAGGACTTTAAAAGAAGAGGAGAGTCTGTCTCTCTTGCTCTCTCTGCTTCCACCATCTTGCAATGTGAGACCCCCGGGTCACTGTCGCCACCACCAGATAGACTTTGGACTTCCCAGCCTCAGAAACAGCAAGCAATAAATTTCATTTTCTTTACTAATTACCCAGTTCCAAATATTTTGTTTTAAGCAATGGAAACAGACTAATACACCAGTGAACTTGAACTAGTGACTTCCAATCTCTGTGCCTCAGTTTCCTCACCCTTGGGGATGAGAGTTGCACCTACTCCCTGTGACTTTTATTTGAGGAAGAGCACATAACACCCTCAGCAGGGGTGTGGCTCACTATAAATCCTGGTACAGGACAACTACTGGAGCCACCACTTGAGACCCCATTGCACATGACTCACCATGAAGCCCAAGTGTCTTGTCAGCCATTCCTGACCATGTCTTCCCACCTCCTGCCTTCAGAGTGCCTTCCTTGGTTGCTAGATCAGTCCTGGCACCAGCGAATCCTGCATAATGGTCTCGTGGATGTAGACAAGGCATCCTGAGGCCCGAGTTTGTCAAACACAGCACAGCACAGACACCGTCAGGACAGCGCAAAGGCCAGGCCCGCCCGTCACTGCCCACCAGCACTGCACTGACCGCTAGGGCTTCTCTGTCAGGCTGGGGGGCCTGTGGTGGCCAGGCTGTTCTGAGCAGTGGCACACACTTGTTAACAAAAGGTCTAAAGAGAACGTGTTCACAGACAAGCCTCTGGATGCTGCTGGAGCTGAGCACAAATGGCAACCCAGGAAATCGAGGTGTGGTCCAGGCGGAGCAGTGGCCGTCAGGAATGTTCACCAGGACTCACCGGAACAGCCACAGCAGTTGGTAAAACACAGAGAAATATCCTTACTGGTTGGTATTAGCTGCCACCCTGAGCCCTGGGGTGCTCCCAAACTGCCCCCAGCCCCCTCCCGGTGCCCCCTCACCTCCTCGCAGTCCAGCCACTAAAAGGTAGTTTCCTGCCCGGCTCTGGAAGCCTCCGTTCTGATTGCTCAGTGCCCTTGGTCTACTAGTTGATAAATATTTTGAATCTCACCCCTGCTGAGGAGTCTACCTTAACCTGCTTAGCCCCTACTCCCCCTTTCTCTGGAGTTACGGCTCCCCCATTTTTCTTTGGGGAATACCCAAAGAAAAGGTCCTTGTGACTTGGATTCTAAGAAGTGAGTGCATGGCCTCATCCTGGCCAATTAGAGCATCCTGATCCTCTGGCCATAGGTGTTGGCACATGACTCAGCACTAACTAGTTCAACTTTATCCTGAGACTCTTTTGAAACTATTAGGCTAATGGTGCTCCAACTTCTGCTGAATTTCTAGGGACCTCTAGGAAGAGCAGGCCTGCCCAGTAGAAAAGCGAAGAGAAAAGCAGAACTCAATACAGAGATGGATCCCTGGAGCCCTTATCTGAGCACCTAGATCCAGCCATACCTGAAATTCCCCTGGACTTTTCACTTAATGATCCTGTAGTTCTCCTTTTGCATTTCTTTTCCTTATAATAAAAAAGGGTCCTGACTATTACAATTACTATCCCCATGAATTATTGTCCCCATGAAAGAAGTCTATAGTCACATACTCGGTCAGTCACAAGGATGTAAGCCCAAATCCAGATGTCTCTCAGGGTGATGGTCTTCGAGATAAGCTGTAAGAGCTGGGGCCAACGGAAGCAAAGTAATAGAACCTGCTCAAGATGCAATTTGCAGAGTCTGAAATCACTCACTGAGTCAATCTAATTTGAGGTGGCCCAAATTGCAGGCAATCCTCACTGCTCACATTTCAGGGCCATTCTGTGCATGGACCATGACAGTTCTGTTATCAGGCTGGGCAGGACACAAGCTGTTGCTGTGACTGCCAGTCCAAATAGGTGGCGAGGCACAGTAGGAGGTAATTTTCCTCCCTCTCACTTCCTGGTCTGTCTGGTGGGGATGGGGGGTCTCCAGGAGGCCAGCAGCTCAAATGAACTTTGACAGGTAATTACTCCCCAGAGCAGCAGGCAACTAGTGATTAGCACTCCTGGCTGGAGAGGAAGCGGCCTAGTAGTTGTTGGCACCAGTGCAGGTGTGGGATTCCAGGTACTGTGGGATTCTCTTTTGGTGGGGGTCCAGGATCCACCACCAAAAGGCTCTTCCAGACTAGTCTTTGCTCACAGATTGAGGGTTAAAGGTTAAGATGAAGCAGAATGATCACTGAATGATTCCATTGTCTGTCTCTACTTCTACATGATAAATCTCCTTAAGGTGGGGAAATGTCTCATTCACTATGGGCTCCTCAAGGCCTACACAGTGCCAGCACCGAGGAGAGGCTTGTTACATACTTGTTGAATGACTGAATACACCTTAAGGTGGGGAAATGTCTCATTCACTATGGGCTCCTCAAGGCCTACACAGTGCCAGCACGGAGGAGAGGCTTGTTACATACTTGTTGAATGACTGAATACGTGGGAAAATAACTGAACTGAAAGGCCCTCACTTCACAAGTGGGGAAACGGAGGCCAACAGAGAACTCACAGCTCATTTGCAGGATTTTGGAGCATCCACCACCAGCTGTAAAGCAAGCAGTATGGTGACCACATGCCCCACTTAGCCCAGGACAGTTCAGTTTACACCTACTACCCTGATGTAATCATTAATAGTACATCCTTTTGCTCTCAAAAACGTCCTCATTTGAACAATACTTCCAGGGTCACTTGGTGGGTGGTGTCTGGAGACAGAGGGGAACCGCCACTGACCAGTTCACCAGCAAATACCCAGGGCTCACCTTCCTTCATTTAACCTGCACAACCATCCTCCGTCCTTCATGCCTTTCCCCACTCCCTGGGCTTTCCGGTGTTAATAGACCCTCCATGACAAAGACGTGACAACAATAAACCGGTCTCTTTCCACAGACTTTCTCTATGCCCTTAATATGCTAATATGAGCAGCAAGAATAAAGAAAAGACACTCCCCCAACACCACAACTCCTTAAAGAGGGATGGTGTGGGATAAATCTTTATACTATTTCCTTTTAATTTCTTTCTTTACACAGACAGTTTACCCTGCCTCAGAATGCTATTGAGTTAACAGTGTTCGGGGGGATGCCCACACATAGGCATTTTATAACGCTAAAGAGTAGAAGCTCAAAGTAAATTGTTTTTTCTCATTCAAGCATGGCAGCGTTTTTGATTATGCACACAGGGGCCCTAAGCTTAGTGTGGGGTCTGTGTGGAGGTGGAGAGAGAAGTACAGACACTGGAAGGAGATGGATAAGATTTAGCTGAAAAAGGAAATCAGAGTAAGCAGTGATCAGGAAACCCCAAGCGCTGGGGAATTTTTACATCTCTTAGGGAGTCCCCTGAACTCTGCACAGTGCATGAGACAGGGCTCAAGCCAGTTTATAAGACATAAAGGAGAGGGTGCCACCAGGAATCTACAGGACTTGGGACATCCCAGCTAGAGACATCTAGGTCTGGGTGTTCTATGGTTTGATTCTGAGCCTGTAGTGTTAAAATGGTAGATTGGATTTTTGTTCCCAACTCTTCACTCCCTGCCTCTGCCATGTGACCTTGCAGAGTACTGGAACAGGTGGGGTATAATTGCTTGCTCCACTGATCTGGCCAATGGAACATGGGTAGAAGTGACTGTTGCAGTTCCAAACTGAACTTTATTAAGAAATAAATGGGCTCTTGGGAGTCAGAAACATTAGAGGAAAGCATAAGGAGAGAGGAGTTTGAGAATGCCCTTCAATAAGGCTGTGCATGATGATCTGGACCCACCCCTAAGCTGTGCATGTATGAAACTGACCCAAAACAGCATACAAATGGCTTTGAGAATTCAACTACCGTGTAGTGTGTCCTGGGGTATTTCCTAACAGCACTGCAAAGTCTTTGAAAACTGAACTGAAATTGAACCACAGCCCACACAAGATGGGTCAGGACTTCTGGACTGGACCTTACCAGGTTGACTGCCCACTTAAAAAAAAATCAACGTTCTCCACAAAGTTTTAACAGAACCCAAAGTTTTAAAATGTCCACAGTATAATCCAAAATTACTCAATATACAAAGAACAAGGAAAATCTCAACAACTTGCAAGGGAAAAAACAATCAAAAGACCAAATTCAAGATGACAGAAATGTTGAAATTATCAGATAAATATTTTAAATGTTCCATAAAATAAGGGCAAACAATCTTAAAACAAATGGAAACATGGAAATTCTCAGCAGAGAAATATGTTGTTAAAAAAGAAGCAAATGGAAATTTTAGAGTTAAAAAAAAACAGTAACTGAAATTTAAAATTTCATTGGATGGGCTCAATAAAGGAATGGATATGACAGAGGAACGAGTCAGTGAACTTAGAGGCAAATGAATAGAACTTATACAATCTGAACAACAGATGGGGTAAATGACAAAATAATTACCAGAGCCTCAGGAAACTGTGGGACATTATAAAAAAGGTCTAATATTTGTGTCTTTAGAGTCCCAAAAGGACAGGAGAAAGAGACAGGGTACAGAAAAAGTATTTGAAGAAATAATAGATAAAAAGTTCCCAAATTTGGAGAAATGTATAATTTTACGGATTCAAGAAGTT
>NW_007737371.1:52460-53767 GCF_000696425.1 Galeopterus variegatus | reverse complement strand
ACTAATACAAATAGTAAAAGTAAAAATTGAATAGAAATACTAAAAAATAAAGATGAAAAAATAGAGAGGGAAAAAAGAAGTAGAAGAATACACATAAGAAAGTTAGAGAACCAGGCTGGAAAGACTAATCTTCAAACAATAAAAGGTTTTTTTAAAAGAACACAACAAACGGAGAGAAGGAATTGCACTAGGGTTTTCTAGAGAAACAGAACAAATAGGTTGTGCGTGTGTGAGAGAGAGAGATTTTAAGAAGATGGCTTATGTGATTATGGGGGCGGAAAAGTCTATTATCTGTAGTGTAGGTCAGCAGCTTGGAGACCCAGAAAAAGCTGTTGTAGGAGTTCAGATCCAAAGGCAATCTGACTGGAAGCCAAGGGAAATGCCTATGTTTTAGTTCAAGTTCAATGGCTATCTCCCGGCAGGATTCCCTTTTGCATGGGGGAGGTTAGTCATTTGTTCTAATTCAGGCTTTTGACTGATAGCATGAGGCCCACCCACATTGTGGAGGGCAATATGCTGTACTCAAGGTCCACTGATGTAAATATTAAACACCTGTCATAAAGCACCCTCACAGAAATATCCAGAATAACGTTTGACCAAATATATGGGAAACATGGCTCAGCCAAGTTGACACATTAAATGAACCACCACAAGGATCATCAAAGAAGTTATTCAATAAAATTTTCCAGACCTACACAACATTTTCATGATAGCAAGGGCCCACCAAAAAGTTACCCAGTGTGTTAGTCAGGGTTCTCCAGAGAAACAAAACCAATAAGATATATGTCATACACAGATATAGAAGAAGAGATATATATATGAATAGGCTCATGCAATTATGGAGACTGAGAAGTCCCATGACAGGCTGTTTGCTAGCTGGAGAACCAAGGAAATCAGTAGTGTAATTCAGTCTGAGTCCAAGGCCTGGGAACCAGGGGAGCCAACAGAGTAACTCTCAGTCCAATGCTGAAGGTCTGAAAAACTGGAGGACCACTGCTGTAAGATCTGGAGTTCAAAGGCCTGCACCCTAGAGTTCTAATGTTCAAGGGCAGGAGAAGATNTAAGATCTGGAGTTCAAAGGCCTGCACCCTAGAGTTCTAATGTTCAAGGGCAGGAGAAGATGGGTACCCCAACTCCAGAAGAGAGAGCAGATTGCCTTTCTTCTACCTTGTTGTTCTATTTGGGCCCTCAACCAATTGGATGTTGCCTGTCCCCATTGGGTGAGGGTGGGTCTTCCTTACCCAGTCCATTGATTTAAATGCTAACATCTCACAGAAACACCCTCACAGATATACCCAGAAATAATG
>NW_007737371.1:42625-51343 GCF_000696425.1 Galeopterus variegatus | reverse complement strand
TTTGTCTTTTTTCGTGTCCAGCAACGGATCGCGACCCTCAGTGTCGCGCCCGTACCGGACCAGGACCGGCAACGGGATGGCAACCCTCGGTGCTGCACCCGCACCTCGCTCAGCCAGTGAGCGGGAACCAGTCTGTATGTGGGATCCGAACCCTCGGCGGGAGCGCCACCACGCTCCCAAGTGGCGCACTGTAGCAGTGCACCACTTGGCCAGCCCCT
Source organism: Galeopterus variegatus (assembly GCF_000696425.1). Lineage (NCBI taxonomy): Eukaryota > Metazoa > Chordata > Mammalia > Dermoptera > Cynocephalidae > Galeopterus > Galeopterus variegatus. The sequence continues at coordinate 51,125 of NW_007737371.1, read as the reverse complement.
CAATGGAAGTATTGTTAGGTCTCCTGGGTAAAGCATTCCTCCCTCTGGAACTAAGATTTCTAGGCCAGCAGAGCACAAGGTCACAATAACAGGAATAAAAAATTTTGCTAGTGGGTTACTAGGGGTAATGGTAAGTGGTGTCACTCCCCTTTCCACCCCTTGATTCCTGGACCTGTGAATTCTGACTATGGGAGAAACAGACCATATATTGGGTGCTGATTCAGAGCATCTACAGCCTTCTGGAGAGCCTTGCCCCAGTCCTAGCTGGGGCTATAACTGTATCTTCAAAAGGCCATAATGTTATTTAAACAAATATTACATTGTTATTTAAACAAATAGGTATTTAAACAAATATTTTACACAAATTTTCCTAGCTGGGGCTATAACTGTATCTTCAAAAGGCCATAATGTTATTTAAACAAATATTACACTGTTATTTAAACAAATAGGTATTTAAACAAATATTTTACACAAATTCTCATAGTATCACTATTTACAAATACCAGGAAGTGAAAAAAAGCTTAAAATTCCATCATCCAATGAATGGATAAACAAAATGCTTTATATCCATACAATGGAATATTATTCTGCCCTAGAATGGAATGAAATGCTGATACATGTTACAATGTGGATGGTTCTGAAAAACATTGTGCTAAGTGAAATAAGCCAGGGACAAAAGGTCACAGATTGCATTATTTCATTTATATAAAACATCTAGAACAGGAAAATTTGAAAAGAAAAGAAAAGATTTTGCTAGAACCAGGGAATGGTTAGTAACTGTTTAATGGGCATAGGGCTTTTTGGATGGGGGTGAATTATATACTCAACATAGTTAATGATTGGTTCATGTTATACGGATTTTATCTCAATACAGAAAAAAAAGTTAACTCAAACACATAGAGTAATGTGAAGCTGTATAACAATGAGACTATAATAGAGGTAGAAGCAAAGATTTATAGCCACACAGATAATGTGACGTTTAATACCAACAAAAACTAAGAAAAATATCATGATAGAAATGTAACAGCTCACACTGAAACACAAATTGAATGTTAATGATAGAGAAAATCATATGGCTTTCATTTTATGTGGTCAATATGATCAGGGCATAGGAATGTGACAGCATATAGCATATTCCAACCATTAGGCAGAATTTGAGATGATTAGAGAGTAGAGTGAATGAGAAAACATGATTAGAAATGACAACTGTCAAATAGGCAAGAGCCAGATAGTGAAAGCAGATAAATGCTGTTTTGCCTAAATTCTGTAGATACTGGTAGATTTTTTAAGTGGATTTGAAAATAAAAATAAATAAATAAATATGAGTCAATCTGTAGAGTTTGATTGCTTTGCTGGTCAGTTGGAAAGAAGAGATATTATTATGTGGATTTAAACTATTTAAAATAGCAGGTAAAATATTATAAAACCCTGAGATGAAAAAAAGAAAAATAGAAAAGATTTAAATAAAATGGTTTGCAAGAGTATCCGTGATTAAATTTGATCATTAAGTGAATATATTGGGACTTGGATAAGAAAAGAGTTAAACAAAATATGTTTTGGAGATTTTTAGTAGTACCATCAACTGAGAACAGAGACATGGAAAGAGGAGAATAGTAAATAAGACACTAATTGTGATCACTTACAGGCACATATGTGTGATATGTGTACCATTTATTAATGCAAATGTTACCAGCGCTCACCATTCAGGGAAGATGAATGAAATTGCAAAGAAGTAGCATGAAATTAAAATATTTATACAAGATTTCCCAGGCTGTCTTCAAAGTTCCAGCTCCCAACTCAGTTATTTTTTACATTTCCTAAATCCACTTTTATGTGTATTACAAACAAATGTTATGTATCATCCCCAGGAAAACAGTCACCATGGGCTTTCTTTTTCAGTTTCATAACTCTACTGTTAAAGTTTATTTACTGTATATTCATTTATGGAGCTTCATTTAATTGTGAGAATGTTGCTGTACACACCTAGCGCACTATTTCTCGAAGTTTCCAGTCTACCTTATGCCAGAAAGGGACGAGGTTAAAGCTAGAGACGGGAAAAACACCTTCCTCCCCTACACAGTGCTGAACTTTGTTCCCCTCAGACTAAATGGCTGTGATTGTTCTTCTTTTCTTTTTTTTTTTGGCGGGGGGGGTGGGGGAGATCCAGATATTTTATGTATATTAGTTACATCAACAAAAAGTTGACATTTAAAGAGAAAAAGAAAATATATTTTTTGTTGTTAAACCTCTTTTCTGTAGTAAAGCATTGTTGATAAGCTTCTAAGTAACAGAAAGCATTTAATCTGAAGACATTTTTAGAACTGATCAAATTTGCACTGTGGTTTAACTGAAACCATATGTACATAGCACAAAGCATAGAAGATACACTATAATAAAAGCAACTAAGATTCATATAGGATAATAATATTGAATAGGACTCTATTTATTTATTCATTTATTGGTTATGAATATTCATGAGAAACAAAGCTGATTGTCACCCCTCATGCCCATGATGTGAGGGCCAGATTCATACTGGCAGCATAAACATTACCACAAATTGCATTTGTACCCTGTGTCCCCCACCCAATTATCCCTAACCTCCCTGTCCCTCCCTCTTTTCCCCCAACTCCACTTTGCAGCTCAAGGAATGTTCTCTCCCGCTGCAAGTCCAACGCACTACTGTGGTTTTATTTCCTTCCTTCTTTCTCTTAGCTCCTACACATGAGTGAGCACATGTGGTATTTTCCCTCTGTGCTTTGCTTATTTCACTAAACATAAATTTCTCCAACCTCATCCATATTGTTGTAAATGGGAGTATTGCATTCCTTTTTATGGCAGAGTAGTATTCCATGGTGTATATATACCATAGTTTCCTTATCCAGTCATCCACTGATGGACATTTCGGTTGGTTCCATGTCTTGGCTATTGTAAACAGAGCTGCAATGAACATGGGAGGTCAGGTATCCCTTTGACATGATGATTTTCATTCCTCTGGGTACATACCCAGAAGAGGAATTGCTGGATCGTGTGGAAGATCTATCTATAGTTGTTTGAGAAATGTCCATACTGTTTTCCATAGTGGTTGTACTAATTTATCGTCCCACCAACAGTGTAGAAGTGCACCCTTCTCTCCGCACCGTCACCAGCATTTGTTATTCACCATCTTTTTGCTTAGAGCCAGTCTCACTGGTGTGAAGTGTTATCTCAATGTAGTTTTAATTTGCATTCCCCTCATGACTAGTAATGTAGAGCATTTTTTCATGTACCTGTTAGCCATTGTATGTCTTCCTTTGAAAAATGTCTATTCAGCTCATTTGCCCATTTTTTAATTGGGTAATATGTATTTTTACTGTTGCTTGAGTTCCTTGTATATCATGGATATTAATCCCTTGTCAGATGCATAGTCAGCAAAAATTTTCTCCCATTCTGTAGGTCCTCATTTCACTCTGTTGATTGTTTCCTTTGCTGTGCAGAAGCTTTTTAGTTTGACACAATCCCATTTGTCTATTTTTTTCTTTTACTTCTTGTGCTTTTGAATTTATGTTCATAAAGTTTCTGCCCAGACCTAGTTGCTGAAGTGTTTCACCTATATTTTCCCGTAGTAATGTTACAGTTTCAGGTCTTTAATCCATTTTTAGTTGATTTTAGTGTATGGTGAGAACTGCATATCTAGTTTCATTCTTCTGCATATGGATATCCAGTTTTCCCAGGACCACTTGTTGAAGAGGCAGTCTTTTCCCCAATGTAGATTTTTGTTGCCTTTGTCCAATATCAGTTGGCTGTAAGCCTGAAGGGTGATTTCTGGGTTCTCAATCCTACTCCACTCATCTGAATGTCTAATTTTATACCAGTACCATGCTGTTTGGGTTACAATAGCTTTGTAGTATAATTTTAAGTCACATAGTGTTATGCTTCCAGCTTTATTTTATTTATTTATTGTTTTTTGCTCAGGATTGCTCTGGCTATTTGAGGTCTTTTGTTTTTCCATATGAATGGTAAGATTGTTTTTTCCATTTCTGTGAAGAATGCTGCTGGTATTTTGATTGTGATTGAATTGAATCTGTAGATCACTTTAGGTGGTACAGACATTTTCACAATTTTAATTCTTCCAATCCAAGAGCATGGAATATCTTTCCATCTTTTCATGTCTTCTTTAATTTCTTTCAGAAGTGGTTTGTTGTTCTCATTGTAGAAGTCTTTCAACTCCTTGGTTAAATTGATCCCTAGGTATTTGATTTTTTTCATGACAATTATAAATGGGCTTACTTTCTTCATTTCTCTTCTGTTAAATCATTATTTGAGTATATAAATGCAATTAATTTGGGGGCATTTATTTTGTATCCTACAACATTACTGAAGTTACTAACCAGGTCTAGGAGTTTTTTGATAGAGTCTTTAAGTTTTTCTATATGGCATCATGTCATCTGCAAATAGGGAAAGTTTGACTTCATTTTTTCCCATCTGGATTCCCTTTATTTCTTTCTCTTCCCTTTTTTGCTCTGATTAGTACCTTCCGTACTATGTTAAGTAGAAGTGGTATGAGTGGGCATCCTTGTCTTGCTCCTGTTCTTAAGGGAAAGGGCCTCAGTTTTTCCACATTCAGAATGATACCGGCAGTGGGCCTGTCATAAATGGCTTTTATTGTGTTCACATATTTTTCTTCTATATCTACTTTGTTGAGAGTCTTTTTCATGAAGGGATGTTGAATTTTGTCAAATGCTTTTTCAGCATCTATTGAGATAATCATATGGTCTTCATCGTTGAGTTTGTTGATGTGATTTATTACATTTATTGACTTTCTTATGTTGAACCATCCTTGCATACCTGGGTTGAATCCCACTTCATCATAGTGTATAATTTTTTTAATAATTTGCTGTATTCTGATTGCTAATATTTTGTTGAGGATTTTAGCATCTAGGTTCATCAAGGATATTATCCTGTAATTTTCTTTTTTTGTTGTGTCTTTATCTGGTTTTGCTATCAGAGTTATGTTGGCCTCATAGAATGTGTTTGGGAGAGTAGCTTCTGTTTCAACTGTTTGGAATAGTTTGAGGAGAATTGGTAGTAACTCCTCTTTGCAAGTTTGATAGAATTCAGCTGTAAAGCCTTCCAGACCTGGACTTTTCTTTGTTGGAAGATTGCTAATTACCACTTCAATCTCCTTGCTTGTTATTGGTCTGTTCGGGTTTTCTGTATCTTCTTGGTTCAGCCTTGGTAATTTGTATGTGTCTAGAAACTTATCCATATCTTCTAGATTTTCATATTTGTTGTCATACAGTTGCTTATAATAGTCTCTAAAGATTGTTATTATTACAAGACTTACTTCAACTTTCCTCTCTCCTCAGTCTTTCACTAGAAGTTCCAGTGTCGTTCCAGTGTCCATGGTGACACAGGTACTTCACTATTTCTCTTGTACACACACTGCCAACTCTCATACAGTACTTCTATTTTGGAGCAAACACAAGTTTTCTTGCATACTAAATATGCAACATGCAATGGTTTTCCAGACTTTAATACTTCATGGGTTGCCAAAATTTAAAATAAAGCATTTGCTCACTATCGTAGAATAAACAACTTTTTACTTTGTCACATAAAGTCATCATTTTATAAAAAGGTTATTTTAACTACCAAAATTTAAAGAATATGATCTTAGAATACAAATATTAAATACTTTAGGTGTTAAAAAAATAAATGTACTAATGTGTCTGCATTGACTTTATGTGTGTGAGTATTGGGTAAAATCCTGTCAAGCATTGGCCCCAGTCCTTAGGAACAGAGCTTTGAGACTCTCTGTAATAGAATATGCAAGACCCACCTGCCCAACAGTTCTCTTCCCCCAAACAACTCAGGTCGATTAGGAAACCCCACTATTATATCTGAATATCAGTTATCTTATGTTGGAGACCAGCTCCAGTCAAGTTGTGGGTACCCAAAAAGGGAGAGGGAGAGTCAGTGAATATAAAAAACACAGACAGAGACCTCAATGCATCAATATGCACGTTCTCTCTCTGCCGGCTGTCAGCGTGTTGCAACTGGAGCACAGTAGAGCATGAGACAATGCCTTTTATTTAGTTTTTTCTCTGCAGGGGTTTTTTGGCTACTATTTTTTATTACATCAGCAAGCTTGATAATTCAAAAAGGACAGGGGAAGCCAGTTTTTTTTTTTCTTCGTTAGCACGTTTCAGGTGATAAGCTCGTGCTTCCTCCTTTTGGTATCAGGTTATCAGATTGGGACCATGTTCTCATTGTCCTGAAGTTAACCTGTGACCTTTACCAGTTGGCAAGCTGTGGTTAATATCTACCCTATTAACAGGGTCGGACTATTGCAGTTGCAAAGTGATAGACAGTACTATCATATGACCTATGTCTATTGCTAAATGTAAGTACAAATTTGCTAAAAGGAACAATGTTAACATTTAAATTCTAATGGGGGTGTAATGATCTTATGTTCTAATGGAATGAACCTACTGTTCATATGGAAAAAGAACAGTGGATATTAGAGCAGCATTATCATGCACATCTTGAGGTTATGCATTCGCTGTGGCCCTGTTATCTTGATCTAAATGTTAAAGTGTCCTTGCGCACAGCACCATCCCTCACAAAACCAGTTACATTTGCCTCGTAATTTTGCGGGTTTAATAATTTTACAGCATATATTTTTATCCCAATACCTAATTCTTAATGATTTATTTGAAACTGGATACCACCAACTAAAGGCGGTTCTACAGTTTTGTTCCCATATACTTAATTTGTCCCAATCTTATAATTTCTCATTAATGCCAACCATTCTTTTGCCATTAATATAACCTCCAGTAAATGATGTTTGCCAACTTACATTAGGCTGCAGCTCATNGCCATGCCAATCTTACTCACAGGTGAGAAAAGGAAGCTTATTTCCATTATCCAATCCTGACAGAAAAGTTTGTTTAATTTGTGGATTGCCCACACCTCATGTTTCTAGAATGTGTGAATCTCCCAGACAAGCAAGCTTTCCACATCTTTCTGGAACATGACATTTTACTAAATGTTTTTACTACAAAAATAGACATAGATAGATAAATTACAGTTTAATGCAAATCCATCAGATTTTGTATTCATATAAAATATGAACAATCTTCAAAACATTCATGGAAAGATTTTCATTATTGTTGAATTTGATATTTCCATGAACTTTTTGAAGTACCCCTGTATACTCAGGTTTTTCCTCAGATTATTCTCATATAAATCTGGGACAGGAGTGAGGTAGGGTAAGAGTTCTGGAAGAAATGAAGTCACTCTTTTAAGAAACATTGTACTTAAGGCCAAATCAAAAATTAAATCTTTAACTTTTTCTTTAGAGAAAAAAATGGGTATATCTACCTTTCTATTAAAGCAAGCACATCCTACACACGTATACTATGCACTTTGGAATGATAAAAATAGTTTTCATTGCAAGTCAAAACTCTTTTTAAATATAACACACAAATTCAATTTGTGATTTAATTATAAAACCTAAATATATTCTGAATTTATTCAAGTACCTGATTTCTGAAACAGAAAAGACATTTTAACAATTTTAAATCATAATATTAGTACACATTTATTCTACATNGAAACAGAAAAGACATTTTAACAATTTTAAATCATAATATTAGTACACATTTATTCTACATAAATTGTTCAAATTTATGCAGGTAATTTAAGACTCTGCTGTGTTGCTACTTATAACTTAGTCTTATTTTAAACTTTGGAAAATAATTTAATTTAGGATGTGCAGTTTTGGGCACTAAGTAAATAACACTTCATCACCCCAGATAAAAATTCTATAAGGAACGTTCTACAAACATTGGGCTGATGATCTTCCAGTGTAGGGGTTGAGATTATCAAACAGACGTGGTTTATAAGAGAAACTAACAGATAGTGAAAGTGGTTAGAGAAAACCTGTGCATTAGAGTTAGCTACCAAATAAAGTAGTCCACAAGCACTTTTCTCTAGGCACTGAAAAGTGTAACAAAGTTTTCAGCCAAAAGAAGCACAGTTAACACTTCACATGTGTTTACACTTTTCATATAACACCAATTATAATTCCTGAATTCCTCAAAAACACTTCTACCCCTCTTTAAATCAAAATAAAGCAACACCACTGTGAGAAATAAATTTTATGAATAAAGATATTCAGTTTGGGGGACTGAGAGAAAACATTCTGAAGTTTTGGATCCTTATCCAGAGATATTCAATATAATGTACTCACCTTCTCCATTATATCACAGGATACCAAAATCAGCGGCCTACCAGTTAGCCATAAACTAGTAAGTAGTGAAGGAAAATGCAGAACATCATTTAAGTTCCTTTGAGATGTATTTTTAAAACACAAATGTTCTTAAATTATTGAATGTGACTGTGATCACATTTATACTACCAACCAAATGGTAAAATTGAGTAATATTTTGGAAAACAAAGAAAATATTCTGGAAAGTTGTGCTGATTTTCAAGCTCCTATAAATCGTAATGTGCCGTAAGA
>NW_007737371.1:39985-41685 GCF_000696425.1 Galeopterus variegatus | reverse complement strand
AAAATATTCTGGAAAGTTGTGCTGATTTTCAAGCTCCTATAAATCGTAATGTGCCGTAAGAGGGTGGGAGAGGAATTCACGGACAAGTCTTGCATCCACAGTGGTAAAATTTGTTATTCTTTCTAGAGTTTTTGTCATATAAGGATTTTTCAGTTCTTGTCTACATCAACGTGTCCCTGCACTGACATGCATGAAACATGCAAACACACACAAAAAGCAAAAGACTAAGGTCATGTAATTACAACATAATGTGATAAATTAGAGTAAATTTCAATGTGGGGTTTTTTTGCATAAAATATATTCTAATGTGAATTTTAGTATGATATGATAAAAATAATTCTAGGTTGGTTGATGGCAATTTAATTTATAACACTATCTTATAAACTTTAACACTTTTGGAAGTTTTGTCCTTGTATGTTTTAAATCTTTTTATTAAGTATCTCAACAGCTTTCCACACTTTATTTGAAATTAAAATGAGGACAGTGATTAGCACTTTGTTAGTGTTAAATAAAAAATTGTTGATTGAATAAAAATAATAAAAACATTACTTCACAATATTAATCAATTTAATTATCTGAACCTTCATTTTCATAAGTGCTTCTCACGTAGCACTTCATTAGAGAATATAAATTATACTTAAGTCTACATAATGTTAACTATGCTAATAAATAACTAAGATTAATTCAGGTTTGCATTCTCTCATTTGTAAATTTATGGTTTGAGACTAAACAACCTACAGTGATGTTTAAAATTATTTTCAATAATTTATACTTAAGAAAAATATGAAAAGAGTTTCCAGTTCTACAATGGTTTAAGTTCATGAAAACCCATTCTTTCCAGTAATGACACCTAAAATCTCAGTACAAAATACAAAAGCAACACTTCAAAATGTAATCAAAAGCAGGTTTGATTGTGGGGTAAAGTCAAAATTTAGATAAGTAACCCATACAGAAATAAATTTTCTATTTTTATGTATTTTATTGTTTACTTTGCCATGTATTTGAGCCAAGAGTAGGATCTAGTTGCAGAGAAGTGAAGCAGTGTAGAGAGAATAAAACTACAATAGAAATTCCACCTTTTGTTCCAGAGGAACCAGGATCCTCTGGAGGCAAAGAATGTAGAACAATCCCAAAGGAGAGCTGAAAGAGGCTTCCTAATTCTATGTGTGAACCCACAAATGTATTAGCCTAATACCTAAGCTCAGAGCATAGGCCAGACTCAACAACGTAATGAAGGCTTTGAACACTCAACCAACATTTGGACCACTTCACATCAGTCTCAGACTAACCCCTGGATAATGCATAAGTACAGCAGATCAAAACCAACATAGCAAAGACAGAGCAGTAAAGGAAAGCAAACATAAAAGTAAGAAAAAATAGTACAGACTCTCAGCAGTGAAAAAGAAAATATAAAAAAGAATCAAATGGGAAATCTGGATCTGAATAATACAGCACGTGGGAGTTTGGGGGAGAATCATGGAATCACCTCAGTAGCAAAAGTTAGGCAACAGACTAAAGAGATAGTTAACAAAAGATCCACAAATAGATTTTTTTTTTCAATTTGAAGAACAGAGAAGAAAAATATTAAACAAATTAACAGAGCTTATGATATCCATAGGAAACTGTTAAAACGTCTAACATGCTTGTAACTGGAGTCTCAGAAAAAAATTGGGAAAGGAATTGGCATGCCAAAAAAAATA
>NW_007737371.1:36423-39801 GCF_000696425.1 Galeopterus variegatus | reverse complement strand
AAAGTAAGAAAAAATAGTACAGACTCTCAGCAGTGAAAAAGAAAATATAAAAAAGAATCAAGTGGGAAATCTGGATCTGAATAATACAGCACGTGGGAGTTTGGGGGAGAATCATGGAATCACCTCAGTAGCAAAAATTAGGCAACAGACTAAAGAGCTAGTTAACAAAAGATCCACAAATAGATTTTTTTTTTCAATTTGAAGAACAGAGAAGAAAAATATTAAACAAATTAACAGAGCATGTGATATCCATAGGAAACTGTTAAAAAGTCTAATATGCTTGTAACTGGAGTCTCAGAAAAAAATTGGGAAAGGAATTGGCATGCCAAAAAAAATATTTGTGTGTACATATATACTTGTTTTATACATTCTATTGGACTATGGACTATTGTCTTGTAAGAGAGCTCATTGTACCTTTGTGCAGCTTCACTGAATTTCCTTCTGTAATCGAGAACACGTGCATAGCATACCTTATAATGTATCTGTAACTGTTCATTGGTTGATTCATTCTGAAGCAATGATGCTTGATTTATGTAGGCCTCTTCCCGAACTGGATCATCATCCTCCAGGTATAGCCTAGCAATCTTCAGGTAAGTCTCCAGTTTATAATCTACATTGTACTGTTTTAGTCCTGTTTCCAAAGGAATTCCCACCAACACTTGGGCTGCATTTCATGTATAAACATGCTAACATACACATGCATATGTGAAATGATGGCTGAAAATGTAGTAACTTCGGTCACAGACATACATTTACAGATTCCAGGAGCCTGGGATTCTAAACAGGATAAACTCAAAGAAAGCTCCACCTGTATACATCATAATAAAACTGCTGAAAACCAAATATGTATTTTTTAAAAATTATCGAAAGCAACTAGAATATTGACAAAGTACAGTGATTGTAAATTTCTAATCAGAATACATTCTGAATAGAAGAAAATGGACCAACATCTTTAAAATGCTTAAATAAAATAACTGTCTACTTAGAATTTTATATTCAGTGAAAATATCTTTTAGGTATCAAATGAAAATAAAGACATTCTCTGATGAAGATCATTTATTTCTGGAAAACCTACTCTACTGGGAATGCTAATAGCAGTCCACTCAGATAAATGTAAATTATATCAGAGGGAATCTTGGATCTTCAAGAATGAGAAGAGAACAAGAGAAATATAAATATTTTGGTAAATTTAAAGGACTATTTCACCACTTGTGTTCTTTAAAATATTTATGAATGTTTAAATTAAAAACTATAAAAATATCTGGTGGCATTGTCAGTGCATGTAGATTTATACTTACAACAGCTACAAAATTTAACGTTAAATGGTGGGGTAAAAAGACCTATATGTTGTTACACATTCAACAGTGTAAGTGAGATGATACAATATTAACCCACAGAAGACTACGAAATTTTATGTGTATATAATGCAATCATTAGAGTAACAAGGAAAAAAAAAGGCTAGTAGTTACAATGATATACTAACACTATATATACAAATAATCCAAAAGAAAATGGAAAAAGAGTACAGAGGTACACAAAACAAAGGAGACAAAAATGAAACAAATAATAAAATTATAAATCTAAATCTTAACCTATCAATATTTACATTAAAAGTTATTCTTCTAAAGACTCCAATTTAATGCCAAAAGTAAAGTAGATAAAAAAGCAAGATCCCCCAATATGCTGCCTAAAAAAGACACATTTAAATATGAAGACAAAAATAAGTTGAAAGTGAACAAATAAAATATAATTAATCTCTTTTTTAGTGATTTTGCAGAATATATGATTCTGTTATAATTATGCCTATTATAACTAATTTTTAAAAATTCTCTCTTTTTTCTTTTTAGATTATAAATTGGCCACATGTGAAAATGGGCAATAATACCAGAACTAAAATTGAAACTGAAAGTCTCCTATAGCCAGGGTAGATATGAAGGGAGTGAGAGGTCTACACTGTACCATCACTTATCCCTCACCGCAATCCCTGCCCTCCTCAGGCACCGTATTAGGGAAAAGAGAATACATTTTCAAAATTCATTTTTGTTGTATATGAATATACTTCAAACAGTTTGTGGAATAACAGAATTAAAAGATAATATGAATCTTTCCACAAACATTTTGCAGACCCCTTGTATATTTAAGGTGTACAACACGATATTTTGATGTACGTAGTGAAATGATTACAACAGTCAAACAAATTAACATATCCACTGCCTTCCTTAGTTACTTCACTTTTTTTTTTTTTTTTGTATATGTGGTAACAGCATCTAAAATCTGCTCTCAGCAAATTTTCGATATGTAATACAATATTGTTACCTATAGTCCTCTTTCTTTACATTCTATCTCTAGGCTCATTCATCCTACATAACTGCAAGTTTGTACAGTTTGCCCTGCACCTCTCCCTTTCTTTCTCCTCCCCAGCCCTGGTAACCACCATTCTACCCTCTGTTTCTATATATTCAACTTCATTTTAGATTCCACATGTAAGTGAGATCATGCAGTATTTTTCCTTCCACTCCTGCCTTATTTCACTTAGCGTAATGTCCTTCATAATTTGTTAAAGCAATGATTTTGCATCTTGATAGGGATATGTAAAAATTTACACTCCAAATAATACTGTCAAAATCTCTAAATCAAAGTATGAAAATTAATAGAATACTGTCAAAATAATAATGTCCTTCATAATTTGTTAAAGCAATGATTTTGCATCTTGATAGGGATATGTAAAAACTTACACCCCAAATAATACTGTCAAAATCTCTAAATCAAAGTATGAAAATTAATAGAATACTGTCAAAATTTCAGGACAAACAAAATCAATTATGTATAAATCCTAAAATTATTTTCACAGTGCAGAAAATGATAGCATTGACTCAACTAAATTATTGTATCACTGAGTGAATAGAAGGAAAAGTCAATTTAAAATTATGAAATGTACTCATGTGATAATTTCAAATATAGTATTTAGTACTGGCAAGTAAAAATGAATATAAAAATATGAGTCTTCTGTATGAGAATACCCATAGGATTGCTAACTATTTGAAATCACTACTCTCGTGTCTTTATTAAAATGTGAAGAAAAATCACCAAAGCCATTTTGAAGTAAGAGATATTTGTTTCCCAGAAGCAAATATAATAAAAGTATGATAAAATAAGCCAAAAAAGTCTACCTTGAAGTTTACTTTAGGATTGGATTTGATATCACCTTGAAATTTAAAGCTTACACAACTGATGAAAATGTATTGAAGCCATAGGCTAAAGCTACGGGCAAATGTATTTCAGGTTGAAAAAAAGCAGCCAAGCTTGAAAATATACTCTCATGAAATGACAGGGTCAAAGATGTGTTATAAATTTCTCAAAAGTCGTACTAGAACAAAT
>NW_007737371.1:33870-34911 GCF_000696425.1 Galeopterus variegatus | reverse complement strand
AAAAAAATTGAGCAATGAAAAGAAAGTTAAGAGGAGAAATTACATGTGTTAACTCTAATATGTAGTTAATATAATCACTAAAAGAATTAATGTGTTGAACTGTCTCTGCAATAAACTTCATCTAACTGGAGAAAATAAGAAGCCATCATTTAAGTCTCTGGGAATTTAAAGCCTCTGGAAGAGAGGATATAGCAAAGGGAGAAACATTCATTCAAGAAAATCTACTAAATCTCAGCCAAAACAGTGAGAATTTGTGGCATTTAAGCCAGAATCTTTGATATCTTTAATTGGTGAGTATTGTCTTTGAAGGATTTTCTATTAAGGTGCAGTTTTAGAAAGCANTCTTTAATTGGTGAGTATTGTCTTTGAAGGATTTTCTATTAAGGTGCAGTTTTAGAAAGCAGGGAATGCTTTCTGATTGGCTTTTAAGTATGTTTGGCAGTCTTTGATTAGTCTCCTTACCTGGACACTTTTCAGTCTGTGTAGGCTCATATTGGTTTTACTATTTCAATGGGAAGAATTTCTCATCCTAGGCTTTGGGATCTGAGTCATACATAAGCAATTCTTTGGTTCCCACTTTTGGTCATTTTTTTAGTCATACCATAGGGTTTGAGAAGTTCACCATTATTTGGGTTCTTGTGGTATCTCCAGATCATCAATTCTGGGTTTGATAACCAGATTAAAATTCAGAGAAACTGGGTTTCAGTGCTGGTTTTCTAGTACTGGCTTTTGTTACTATGACAAATTTGAGTAAGCCACTAAGTATAGGGTTGATCTTCTTGTCTATGAAATGAGTAGTTGGATGAACTGACCTCTGTTCCACTTCCTGAATTTAAAATTCAAGGAATTCATCACTTGACCATAGATTTATATGGTAAATTTGTTGTACCAAATCCATTTATTAAAGTTGCTGCTACATGTAAAACTGAGCTTTTACTTCAGTATTTTCAAGCAGATTTAATTCGAGCACTCTAGGTTGCATAGTCCCCTGAAATATTTCCTCTGAAATTTTTCACTCTGTTCAATGATTCAAAGTATTTT
>NW_007737371.1:31884-33302 GCF_000696425.1 Galeopterus variegatus | reverse complement strand
AACATAAAATCTGGCAGCATGTAAAACTGAAGCTTTTCTTGCCACCATTTATTTTTAATAATACACATGTCTCTGATCCTTATAATTTTAAACTTAGGTAGAAACAATCAATTTTCACTCAGAAAAAAAGTATATCTAAAGAGAACATTAATCCACATACATTTAGAAATTGTTTCCCTTTTAAGCCTAAAGATCAATTATTATCATCAAACTAAAAAATTTACCAAAGGCTTATCAAATTGAAAACTGAAACCTTGGCATATTTCCTAGAATGGAATTTATATGCTGGAATTGTTACCTGACTTCAATGCATTTTTAAACTGCATTTTTGCACATTAAAAATAATAATAATAAATAAAATAAGTAAACACAAAATGCATCGCCTTTTCAGTGAGGAAAATAAACAGAACAATGGCTGTCCACTTTTGTATTTAAGGAATTACATAACCTTGTATCATATTGAGAATTATTCACTTGAGAAATGGTAAGATACATTGAGTTATATTGTCACAGCTTTTCAATCTTTGCATTTAATTCTAGCCTCTAACTCTTAAGTCTTCCAGTACTTTTGATCCCTTCTATCCTCTTAAGTCCTTCTTTTTGTTTTAAGGGATGCAATGAAGTGAATGCTAACTCTATAGCTGATATCTAAAGAGGAAAAACATTTGGATAAAAGCAACTAACTCAAAGGGTCATGAGATGGGCAAAATCAATTCATAGTTATATGATGAGATGAGCTCTAATGTAACATACTCAGACTCTTTAGGCAAACATCTCAATCTGCTGATTAACATTTCATTCCTTGGCTGATGTCATGAAAACTTGAGCCTGTCAGTGGTGATGATACTTGTGCTTTGTTGGACAAGTCTTAGCTACTTCACCAACAATCAATTCTCTTGCTAAAGCAGAATCACAGCCATTCTGTTAAAACAGTAACACATTCCTTCTTATTGGGAAAGCACATACGTATGAAAATAGTATAAAAATCTTAAAACTATTTGACCATTATTTTAAACAATTGTCTAAAATAAATGATAGCTTGGGTTTTTTAAATTTATAATTTTATTTTACTTTATTTGCAATAAAGGCAAATTTCAGAATCCCCAATGACTTTGTTTCAAAATGTCTCCTTTAGGCAAAGTCATAAATAACACACTGTAGAATGATGTTCTAGCTTCTTCCACAGTATATTTCTCTCACCCATATATGTCCTATATCTTTTACCCAAAAAGAATTGTCAAAAAGTTACACTTAGGGGCCGGTCCTGTGGCTCACTTGGGAGAGTGTGGCGCTGGGAGCTCTGAGGTCGTGGGTTTGGATCCTGTATAGGGATGGCCAGTGTGCTCACTGGCTGAGCGTGGTGTAAACAACACTGTGCTGAGGGTTGCAATCCCCTTACCGGTCAGGAAAAAAAAAAA
>NW_007737371.1:29785-31356 GCF_000696425.1 Galeopterus variegatus | reverse complement strand
TCACTGGCTGAGCGTGGTGTAAACAACACTGTGCTGAGGGTTGCAATCCCCTTACCGGTCAGGAAAAAAAAAAAAAGTTACACTTAGAATATACTCAGGTAATGGTCATAGTTCTCTAGAGTTTGTTGCAATTTTAATAAATAATAAAAATACACCCTTTATTTCTAATCGAATTCTGAAACAAGTGAAAGATAATCAGGAGTCACACAGAGGGGGCCAGGCAGATGGGAAGAAAATGCTAGTGAATTTGTTTTGTTTTGTTTCCCCCTTGATAGAGCTGTTTTAGATCATAGCCTAAGTGTGCAGGGGAAAAAATGGGCTTGCTAGCACTAAACATCAAAATGATAGACTTTTTCACCAGTCACAGGCAGCACTAGACAATCAAAGGGCTTTCTAACAAAGAGAAGGGCCCTTTTACTGCTAAGTTTAATGCAAAATAAAGGGCAACCCAGATCACATGCTCTCTGCAAATAGAAAGATCTCTTAAAAGGGAGGATTTGATCCATATTTACTGTGGAATTTGTGTTATCCTCATTAGTGAGGTAAGTCAGTACCTGAAAGACTAAGCGCCCATGAGTTTTTTACTCTTGGATCTCCCTCTGCTTGGAAGTAATCACGAGAAATGAAGACGTATCCTCTCAAAAAGGATACTTATTCCCCAGCTTTTTTGTTCTTTTAATCCATGGTGCTCAACCATTAAGGTTATGATCACGAAGGATGATTTAGTCTATTGGAACAGAGAGGGAAGAGACTCAAAATAAAGCACGGCTCTTTATAAATGCTTTTGGAAAACATAATAGCCTGAACCGGATTATTAATTCAGCGAGTTAAGTTACCTGAAAGGTCATTCTCTACCCAGAGCTGAAATTTTATTCCCTCTTTATATTTCCCGTTCTAATTTTTTTCTAGCCATACTGTTCAATATAGCCTACCAGATGCCCTTCAATGAAATCAAACTTCACAAAAATACTCCAATACAATGCACCAAAAATGTTATCCCACATTTGAATTAACTGCTTCCCATTATAAAATTCTCATAAAGGAATTAAAGCTACAAATTAAATTCTGTTGAAAATTAAAGCCCAAATGAATTTAAGACTAAAGTCAAATTCTCATTTCATACTGACTTGAAGTTACAAAAAAGAAAGTCCAAATGTAGTCTACCTAATTTATTAATGAATTTGAAGTTGTCTAAATATATTATCAATGCTTGAGTAGACTTTTTTATTCTTTCTGTCTAGGTGATGCCTAAACTATCCCTAAATTATATGTATATGTGTAACCAAGATCCAATGCTTAGTGATCATAGTAGAGACTAAGTCGTATCTGAATTTAAAAAGATAAACAGAAAAATATGATCTTAGTATTTTAGTATGCTGTCTATGCTACTTAACCCGAATTCATGTTCCTGATACTTGACTAATTGGATATGTATGTTTTGTGTGTGTGTGTGTGTGTGTGTGTAGTGGTGAGGGCTAGCACTCAGAGGGTGCATTTGAGCCATTTCTGCCTTCTTTTTGAGTTTGTAAGTTTAATGTGAAGGCAGTTTCAGTCACTGGGTCTTCACTGAG
>NW_007737371.1:22492-28785 GCF_000696425.1 Galeopterus variegatus | reverse complement strand
GCATTTGAGCCATTTCTGTCTTCTTTTTGAGTTTGTAAGTTTAATGTGAAGGCAGTTTCAGTCACTGGGTCTTCACTGAGGTACCTTTTACTTTCCTTTGTGTGTTCAGAATTCTCCACTTGCATCTTACATTTGAGCTTTTTGTTTCTGACACTCAAGTGTTGTGTAATCCCAGCATTTGTTTTAGCTTAAGAATTATCCTCAGAGGTTTCCTAAGCTGAATCTTCTGTCGATGCCTCTGAAGCATATGTCCCGGAGTCTTAAGGAGAATCAACATCCCTGCCATGTACTCCTCCAAACACTGTTTAATTTGGATCTTTAAGTTCCAAAGCTATGGTAATAGATTATATTATTAGTCAATGCAAATCCCAAGCAAGTATAGGCCATGTCTAAAGGGGTGAATATTGAGCCTGTGAACAAGCCACAGAAACCCAGTCATCTTCCACAGTGTTTGCTCTAGTTCCTGAACAAAGACCACAGTACATCATAGCCCACCTAACTCTGCCTACATACACCTAGATTGGCATTTTGAACCTAGAAGCTTACCAAAGCTCTTTTGCTCAGGCCGAAGTCAGGTGCCTTGACATGGGATATCCCCATTCTACAGATATGACTAATAATACAGGAAAGCAACAGCTTTTTTTCTTATTATTATTTTTTGCCAATGTGTATTACAAAATTCTAATCCAAATTCTCTTTCACCTACAAGATACTCTAGGCTATACTTGTTTAATTTAAGGTCAAGCTGCAGCAGCCTGCACTGTAAGGCCACAAGCCTGTTTTTTTTTACCTTCTTGCTGTTTGACTCTCTTCTAATACATTCTTCTCTTTATAAAAATGAACACTGGCTTATATTAAAAAGAGCCATAAGGTATAGGTTAGTGCTAGCATCAAAATCCCATGTGGTCCACTGGCTTAAAGTATAAAGTTTAAGGTTGCAACAGTTAGAAGCCAACCATGCAGCTGAGAAAGCAGCCACATGGCAAAATATAGGCCACTATAAACCCTCCAGGCAAAACAACACTACTATTCTAACTATAACAATAAATCTTTGTTGCCTTTCCTAGTTCAGCAACATCAATGCTTAAATTCCCTTCTCTGGCATCACCAAAGAACTTTGATCCATGCAATTCTCTCTCCCCTTAAGTTTCAAAGTTCCTTGATTGATATACAAGTTACTAATATTTCACCTTTGATGTGAGCTTATTTTCCCCAAACTGCAGGATTCCTCTGCTGAGGGTCTTTCCCTATAAAATCTAAAGAGCTAAACAACATAACAAAATTGAGACCAAAATAGCACATTTAATACTGGCCGCATACGAGACAAGTATGAGCTTCTAATGGTGAACTGCAGAATTAGGCAGACAACCCACCCAGACAGTCCAAGTGAGAACCCCCAGGCATCTACCAATTAGACAGAGCCTTGACTTCTAAGCCTCTTTTGGTGGAGAGTAAATCAGAAGACCTGTTCTCCACAGGCAGGAAGCTTCACAGACTGCAATAACTGATGTACCCAGTGCTCTGTACCATGTTAAAATAGCACATGATCATTCTATTTCCCTAGGAGAAGAGTGGGTGAGGAGTGAGGCAACAGAGAAAATGCAAGTCCTTGCACATGGAAGAAAATATGAGGAATTGGGAGTGTTTCCTCGAATAGGACTAATGAAAAAAATGTCACAGGTCAGATTTTAAATAAGGACTGCAACATCCACAAAAAGAAATTTAATTTTACACAGCATAGACTTCATGGAATTGCTGGAGCTCCAGCAAGGAGAGCTCATATCAATCAGATGAACTCTCACATTCATGTATTTGTTCTTACAACTTGTGTTGTTGGGAGCTGGTGATTCAGATGAATAATAAATGGTCCTTGATTTCTAGGAGCTCATGACAACNTGAGAACCCCCAGGCATCTACCAATTAGACAGAGCCTTGACTTCTAAGCCTCTTTTGGTGGAGAGTAAATCAGAAGACCTGTTCTCCACAGGCAGGAAGCTTCACAGACTGCAATAACTGATGTACCCAGTGCTCTGTACCATGTTAAAATAGCACATGATCATTCTATTTCCCTAGGAGAAGAGTGGGTGAGGAGTGAGGCAACAGAGAAAATGCAAGTCCTTGCACATGGAAGAAAATATGAGGAATTGGGAGTGTTTCCTCGAATAGGACTAATGAAAAAAATGTCACAGGTCAGATTTTAAATAAGGACTGCAACATCCACAAAAAGAAATTAGTGAGGCAACAGAGAAAATGCAAGTCCTTGCACATGGAAGAAAATATGAGGAATTGGGAGTAAGTGTTTCCTCGAATAGGACTAATGAAAAAAATGTCACAGGTCAGATTTTAAATAAGGACTGCAACATCCACAAAAAGAAATTTAATTTTACACAGCATAGACTTCATGGAATTGCTGGAGCTCCAGCAAGGAGAGCTCATATCAATCAGATGAACTCTCACATTCATGTATTTGTTCTTACAACTTGTGTTGTTGGGAGCTGGTGATTCAGATGAATAATAAATGGTCCTTGATTTCTAGGAGCTCATGACAACGACAATAGAGATAAAACTCCATATATTTGGGTCATAGCATTACACAAACAATTTTTTATAACTTTCCTTTACCAAAAAGATATTTTTAAAACAATACATAAAAATATGAAATGAAAACAACAGAGAGGTTGAATTATCAATGGTTATAATACATGTCCCAGTTCTTTCATCTCTGCAAAGGCATTTGTAGGCATTTTTAATGTCACTGAAATAATACACAATTTTGGAGTTCCCATACAGTGATCAAATGGAGGGGTTGTCTGCCTAATTCTGTGGTTCAGAATTAGAAGCCCACTGCTGCTTTATACCTAAGACACATCTTCCAACCAAGTAGACAATAAAGATAAAAAGAACTATAAGATGTTATAACCCCGAACAACAAAAATGATAAGAAATATTTTGGAAACTTGGTATCATAATTCAGATTAGAAAATACTACAATTTAAAATAGATGCTACTGTTTATTTGTACAAAGGTCAAAGGTCCAGAAGATTTCTTAGTGCTAAAATCACACACTAATTATGCTATGTTATGTGTTTTTATCTATGTGTGCTTATGGTATTTTCTAAAAAATCATATATTCAGTGTTGTAGGCCTTTATAATTCTTAACAACTCTTTTGGTAACCTTATGAGTCTGCAAAAAAAATAACCCTCTTGATATGTCAAACAGAATTTACATAAAATAACCATTTTTTACAGCATAGTAAAACTAATTCTTCTCATGGTTAACATTAGAAAAACCACAAATTTTTAATAGAAGATTTGCACTTAGAAATAGGAAAATTTTTGCAGGGGGGAAAATAAGAGGCTATTTTAAGAAAAATTGTAAGAGAAAAAGAATGTTATCTGTGAACCATACTGAGAGGGACCTGACAGGATCCTTCACTTTCATACTCATTGATTCTCATTTCTTTCTGTAGTCAAGCCATCTCAGAGATATAGGAGAAATCAATACTGACATCAATCATCTAACAAATTTTTACTGAACATTACTTAAAGCAATAGGGGAGGAAGCAGCTGTGAAGAAATTGGATATAAAATGTAAATGACAACCTACTTGCTCCCAAGATGCTTTAACCACATACTGAAATTGAGAGAAGAGCTTCACGCAATTGGCAGAAGAGGTAGTACAGGGGTTGCAAAATCACATGCTCTGTGATCCAAGAAGGTTACATGAAAGCATGAAGCAGATGGATGTCAAGACAACAAGAACAGTAGAAAATGTGATAAATTCAGAGGGTGTGCCATCCTCAATTATTAACTTTCAATTTTTAGTGCTGTCTAGCTGAACAAATACATTTCAGGGTTTCTTCCAAGAAGTTCTAAAGTTTCCCAAGAGTTACAAAGCTCCATTTACTAATGATTAGATATGGAAACACATATTCTAGGGACAAGTTTGGTAGACCTGCCAGGGTGTAATAGTCTAATAAAAGTGCCCAAGTTGTAGCCAAAAAGAAACAAAGCCAAACAGAGCCTGATGTGCTGATATGCCTCACCGAGGTCTGTCCCTTTTCCAGGCTCAACATCACGAGCCCGTTCCATGTTCACATCAGCTAACCAGTGAAGCCTAATTTTTACCTCGCTCTCTAAATCCTGATTGCAAGGAACTGGGCAATATACTGACAAGAATTGTTCATTCAACCCATTGTAATCAGATTTACTCTATCTAAAACAAAAAAAGCCTTATAGTTATTTAAGGATGTAAGAAAAATACTTTTTAGTAGGTGGATTTCTTTCTAGGCTTCCCTCAGTCCAAGTAATGGCCTAATAAAAGGATTTAAGAGAACATTACTCCAAAGAGTTTTTGAATTAGTGAGAGTTAAGACATATTTTATCACCTCCATTCCACTCAGAGTAGAATGCATGAATAAAACATCCAATTTTAACCTGTAATATATTCTGTAGCATTTTAGTCGGGGTAAATGATAAATGACATCACAAATGTGCAACTTCTATTGCGGATAGAACTGATGTTACAGTCTCCCCACCAATTTTTCATATATGTATTTGAGCAGAGTATCTTCTGCAATTTGACTTTTGTTTTGAAGTGGCCTCTTGGAGCAAAGACAAAATGCTATGCCCAAAATGCTATGAAAATAAAAGATGGTTTTTGAGAAACTTAATGACAGGTCTGCAGTCAAATTAAATATGGTCAGCATTTCAAGTGGATAGAAGAGAGAATAGTTTGTTTCTTAACAAAGTGGCAACTCCTTCCTGTTTTAGTTTACTATCGCTATTGTAACAAATCATCACAAACTTAGTACCTTAAAATGGTGCAGAAACTTAATGACAGGTCTGCAGTCAAATTAAATATGGTCAGCATTTCAAGTGGATAGAAGCGAGAATAGTTTGTTTCTTAACAAAGTGGCAACTCCTTCCTGTTTTAGTTTACTATCTCTATTGTAACAAATCACCACAAACTTAGTACCTTAAAATGGTGTGAATTTATCCTCTTACAGTTCTAGAGGTCAGAAGTCTAAAATCAAGGTATCAACAGGACTTTCTTCCTTCTGGAGACTGAAGAGGAAAATCTGTTTCCTTGCCTTTTCAGCTTCTAGAGGCCAGAAACATTCCATGGTTCAGAGCTGCTTTCTCCACCTTCAAAGTACATCAATCCACCCTCTAGTTCCATCTTGAAAACTTCTCCCTCTGGTTCTGATTCTCTCACCTCCTCTTATAAGGACCCTTGAGATTACACTGGCCCACCCAGATAATCCATGATAATCTCTCCATCTCAAGATATTTAACTAAATCACATCTTTAAAGTGCCTCTTTCCATGTAAGGCAACATATTCACAGGTTGTGGGGTGGAGATTAAGACATGAACATCTTTGGAGGGCTATTATTCAGTCTATCACACTAATTGTGTAGATAACTATCTTCTTCATTGTTTTATTTTAAGGGATTGCAAAGTAGAAGGCAAATTGTCGGCATTCAATAAGTGTTTGTTGAGTGAACAAAGCCTGCCATATCTTGGGGATACAATAGTTAGCAATACCACATGTAATGGGATCCAAGCAGAAGAAGGAACTGGATCGATAAGAGTATTTCAGCAGGAGACTCTGCTGTGTGAAGAAGAGTTGGGTGGAACCCACTTTGCAGCATCCTAAACAAGCTGGTTCTTACTTCCTAATAGTGAGAATGTAGGACACATTTTATGCATCTCCTCACTTCTGTAAAAAATAATATATATAACAAAATAGTGTAGCCAAAAAAAGACTATGCAACCAATTAATTTTTACTTCCCTTGACCCAATTTCTTTATTAAATTGATTTTTTTTATCACAAAGCTTGTAATTATAGGAATATTAGGAAAAAGAGCCAAGTCTGTTCACCCCCCAAAAAAACCCCATATCCTCCCAGATAATTTATTTTTTCCTTTTAACATGAAGATTAATCATATTATTTTAAATAGCTAATAGAAAATAAATTCATAAAGTAAATTTATTAAAGGCCCTTGTTTTCATTTTGCCCTCGTTCGGGTACCCAGAAAATAAAATCACTTTTAATTATTTTGTTAGTGTCCTATAAAATGTTTTCTTTCTATATATGAAGAGATTTTTGTTGTTGTTTTTAAAAAAAAAATAGGATAATACAATACATTCTATTTTAAACTTCCCTCACAGAAATACTTAGAACTGCTTCATCCTATTTATTAGACACTTAGAATTGCATTATATTCATAGAGAGTGATAGACCTTACTTTATGATTTTCCTTGCCTTTACTACATCTTCACTAACA
>NW_007737371.1:19477-22168 GCF_000696425.1 Galeopterus variegatus | reverse complement strand
CATAGAGAGTGATAGACCTTACTTTATGATTTTCCTTGCCTTTACTACATCTTCACTAACATTGGATATAATTATATTAAAATAATATATTATACAATATCTTTTAATTTGTACTTGGTTATCAGAAAATTTGAACTTTCTGTGTGTGTGCATGCGTGTGTTTTCTTTCAAAATAAAATAAATAAGTGTAGATATTAAATACCAATATTAATACTTGATGAGAATGAAATTATGTGAGAAATATAATTTTCTGGAAGCAAAAGGGGCTGATGAAGACAGAAGTTTGCCGTGGATGTGATCAAATTGTTGCTGGACTTTGCTGCCCATTACAGAGGGCCTGGGTTAACCCGGCACAGTGAGGTGGGGATGCAACAAGCATCCACTATTCAGATAGTGTTTTGTTTCTTGGTGTCTCCTCCAGAAGGAAGGGGAGAGTTTGGTAAGTTCTCAAAGCTGGTTTAGGGATTTGGGAGGATGGAGAACAGTACAAGATTGTGTTGTTCTCTCCACCAAGAGTGAGGACAAAGGTTGCAAGAATCCCTAAAGCTGGGCCTTGGGTGGAACAACCTTATTAGGCTTGTGTGTTGCTCCCTCCTCCAAATGAGAGGAGACAGATGTCATTAATTCAAAGTTGAGGAAGGCTTTGGGTGGAGAAGCATATATGCCTCTCAGACCTGAATGCAAATGTGTCACACATCGGTACAGTGATATCTTCCCTGGTCCCTTTAATTTCTCTCTCCCCATCTACCCTGACCTCAACTGCGTTATGGATTCAGAATGCGGCTGACGTCAACCTGTCCACAACGGGACCAGCAGTGCTACACACTTTCTGATTTTACAGGGGACCATCATGGAGGCTAGAGATTTGAACAGTTATAACTCTGTTGGATACAGACACCTAGGGACCTAATCCCATGGAGGAAAAGAAGCTGGCCATATGGATGGCCAAAATGCTGAGAACTATAGGGTAGAACTATGTGGCATGTGAGGGGGCAGAAAGAAAGAACCCCTTGAGCTCTGGGCATTCCCAGACAGCAGGCAGTGGGAAGACATGAGTCCTAGGACAAGAAGTGAGGGAGACAGAGAGAAAGACAGACACAGAAAGAGATTGACAGAGACAGAGACAGACAGAAACAGCGACAGAAAGAATGAAACTACCTGACCCCCGCTGCAGCACGCCCTTGCATTCCCAGATTCCCAGCTGGGAGATAACAGTAGGCTGCAATTCTAAGTTTTGAAATGCTATCTTAACAGCCAGGGAGTTGAGCAAATGTGTATTGAAAAACACAAATGAAGTTTAAAAGATTTTATGTTAAAAAGATTTTATGCTGTTTTGTTTCTTCTATATATAAATGCCTGGTAAAAATTGATGTTTTTTGTCATATGCTTGTAATTCCCCAACTCATAATGTCTGAGACGATGATTCCAATTGGGAAAAGCTGCAGATAGAGAAGTGTGTTATTAGATGAACTCCCCTGTTGCTTGCCACCAGTTGGCATGTTAGGATATAGCATGGAGGTCTCTAAAATTTGAAGTCCTGCAGTCAGAGAAAAACTGCTGTCTTTTTTACTTTAACCACCATTAAGGAAAGCAGTATGTAAAGGGAAACAGCACACAAATGAAAACTGCCTCCAGCGAGAGTTATCTTTTTGGAGTGTTGCACATGGCTACTAGATACGGCTCTTTTGAAGAACTTGCTACTGAGCTCTTATTGAAAATAAATGCCTGATCCATGGAGTCCTGGTAATTTGCAAACTGAATACCCATTTTCAGGTGGATTCTATGACTGATAAGGTGAAAAGCAAATCATTAATAAAAAGAAGAAGAAAAAAGAACAAAGCAAAACAGAATGCCTTGCTTGTCAAATGGTTTCTGTCCCAGCCATCGTCATCTTGGCTTTAACATGAAAAAGTGGCAGCTATACCTGTTGGGGAGAGATATTATCTCTCACTCACACCTCAAGCAAGAT
This sequence comes from Galeopterus variegatus, assembly GCF_000696425.1. NCBI lineage: Eukaryota > Metazoa > Chordata > Mammalia > Dermoptera > Cynocephalidae > Galeopterus > Galeopterus variegatus. Next base: position 20,199 of record NW_007737371.1, on the reverse strand, counting down.
CAAAGGCACTGGCTATTTGGGGGCCTTTAATTCACAGAGGTTTCCTAAAGTCGCTGGTCTGTCTCGAGAATGTTTAGCCAAGGTGAAACCTTGTAATACATGCTGTGGCCATTCTAGTCCTCAGTACCAGCTGTGATTCATACCTAGGGGTGGTTATCAGAAACATGCAAGTATTTAAGGAAACACACCAGATGCATACTCTTTGGGCAGTTCTAGCTATAATGGAAGTGATCAATGACACTATCTTAATCCTGGAAGACATTCAAGTCAGGCTCAACTCACTGGTTTGTTACTGATAATGAAATTGCCCTAGACTTCCTCCTTTGCAAGCCAAGATGAAGTCTGTGCAAATAATTAATATATTCTGTTGTACCTGGATTAATGCCTTGAACCAGATAGAGAGGTCAGGTTGCCTGGCTTTCTAAGGTAGACTCTGATGGTTAATGATATTTGTTTGGCTGACTAATACAGGATCCCTGGGAGGTGTAGCTGAGACCAACACTGCAGTCTGTCTTATCACATTGCTCGGAATTTTGCTGTTTCTAGTCTTATTAAGTGCCGTATAAGACTAACCAAGTAGACTGGTCCTAGCCACTGTAGGTAAGAGTTACCAGAATGGCTGATGGAGTGACATAAGGCATACCATGAGAAAAAAAGGGTGGAACTCTAGGAAAAATATGTTCATGTTTCTTTATGGTCAGGGCTTCCTGAACAAAAATTAC
>NW_007737371.1:0-18406 GCF_000696425.1 Galeopterus variegatus | reverse complement strand
GAACTCTAGGAAAAATATGTTCATGTTTCTTTATGGTCAGGGCTTCCTGAACAAAAATTACCGGCAACCTGGGTTAAAGGATGTTCAAATGGTAAGCATACCTTGTGAGTTGGAGACCTCTATAGACATATACAAGTTTATCTTTCCTAGAGCCATTTATGTATTTGCATTTCTTCTTTTATTTTTTATGTTTTTTTTAAATTTTTTAATTTATTTATTTATGTATTTATTTATTTCAAATATTCATGAGATACAAAGCTGATTGTCCCCCCTCCTGCCCATGATGTGAGGTCCAGATTCATTTTGAGGTCATATTCCAGAAATTACTTTTGTACCCTTTGTCCCCTTCCAATTACCCCCCAACCTCCTTCCCCTTCCCCCTCTCCCCTCAACTCCAATTAGTAGCCCTAGGAAATGTTCTCTCCCTCTGTTGGATCACAGCACCACTGTGGTCTTTCTTTCCTGACTTCCTTTCTCTCTTAGCTCCCAAATTTGAGTGAGCACATGTGGTATTTATCCCTCTGTGCTTTGCTTGTTTCACTCAACATAAGTTTCTCCAGGTTCATCCATGTTGCAAATGGGAGTACTTAATTCTTTTTATGGCAGAGTAGTATTCCATTGTGCATATATACCACAGTTTCCTTATCCAGTCATCTATTGATGGACATTTAGGTTGGTTCCATATCTTGACTATTGTAAACAGAGCTGTAATAAACCTGGGAGTGCAGGTATCTCTTCGACATGATGATTTCCATTCCCCTGGATATATACCAAGAAGAGGGATTTCTGGATCATATGGAAAATCTATCTGTAGTTGTTTGAGAAACCTCCAAGTTGTTTTCCAAAGTGTTTGTACTAATTTACATTCCCACCAACAGTGCAGTAGTGTTCCCTTCTCTCCACACCCTCACTAGCATTTGTTATTCACCATCTTTTTGATCATAGCCAGTCTAACTGGAGTGAGGTGGTATCTCGGTGTGGTTTTAATTTGCATTTCCCTGATGACTAGTGAAGTATTTGCATCTCAAAGAGTAATAGACATTTAAGGACCTTCCCCTACTCTCCAGAAAGGACTCCTTTACAGTAGGAAGATAAGAACATTCTCTTCTCTTGGGAATGGAGGTCGGGGGAGAAGTTACTTTGCAGCAATTCCAGTTTAAGATCTAAAATTTATAATTTCAAACTTCTGTTGCATGGACCATCTCTGTACACGTAGGAAGATCTTCTCTCATCATCATGCCACCCTAAGAGGCAGAATCGGATATGAGGAACCAGCACAGTTATTGCTGTAAGTAATAATAAATCTGATCTATGATCCATAAACATCATGTTTACTTTCAAGATAAAATAAACAAACATAGATATTAAAACTTTCTATTCAGCTATACATTCTTGAACACTAAGTTATCTATTTATGAGAGGGTCTATGACATACCATCTTAAAATTTCTGACATCTTAACAAAGAATGTTAGAGCACACAGNGAGCACACAGTAAATTTGATTTTTTGCCCTGACATCTTTCTTACTTGGAGAAATTTTTGCTGGCTAAAAGAGTTGGAAATGAGAAAGTTTTATTTTCCAAGCCAGCAAATAATTAAAATCTTCTTGAAAATGAAGGAGTTAATTATTCATCTCATATTTCTTTTACAATATCTAATGATTTACCACTAAGAGAATCCAATTGGTTTTCTCAGCATTCTGCCAAAATTTCTAAAATTCCCCAGTTCATTGAATAGATTTTCAATCTCTCATTAACAAAGGCAAAATTCTTTGTATTCTCCACCAATTCATAAATTAAGTCTCTCCTTCTCCAGTCTGCAATAGTAATTTATTCATTGTACTTCCAGTCTTTTTCCACCATTCAGCCCCAAAACTAATACTATAATTTTATGTTTCAGGCATGGCAGGATTGCATTTTTAGGTACCAATTATTCTTTCACTTATCTATTGCTGTGTGCAAACCACCTCGAAACTTAATAATTTAAAATAAATACAAAAATGGGACTACATCNCTGTGTGCAAACCACCTCGAAACTTAATAATTTAAAATAAATACAAAAATGGGACTACATCAAACTGAAAAGCTTCTGCACAGCAAGGGGCACTGTCAACATAGTGAAAAGACAAATTACTGAACAGGAAAAAATATTTGCAAAGTACACATCAGACAATGGGCTAATATCCAAAACATATAAGGAACTTAAACAGCTCAACAGCAAAATAAAAACAAAAACAAATAGCCCAATTAAAAAATGAGAAAAGGACATGAACAGACATTTCTCAAAAGAAGACATACAAATGGCCAACAGGCACATGAAAAGATGCTCAACATCACTAATCATCAGCGAACTGCAAATTAAAAACCACAATGAGATATCACGTCACTCCAGTTAGAATGGCTACTATCAATAAGACAAAAAATAATACATGTTAGCAAGGATGCAGAGAGAAAGGAACTGTCCTACATAGCTGATGAGAGTGTAAAATTAGTACAGTCACTGTGGATAAAAGTATGGAGTTTCCTCAGAGGACTGAAAATAGATCTACCATACAATCCAACTATCCCACTACCGTATATGTACCCAAAGAAAAGAAAATCAATACATCACATAGACACCTGCACTCCCATGCTCATTGCAGCACTCCCAATAGCCAAGACATGGAATCAACTTAAAGGTACATCAGGCGATGAATGGATAAACAACTGTGGTGTATATATACAATAGAATACTACTCAGCTATTAAAAAAAAAAAAAAAAAAAGCTATCCTATCATTTGCAGCAACATGAATGGAAATGGAAACCATCATGTTAAGTGAAGTATGTCAGGCACGGATATCACTCATATTTGGAATCTAAAAAAAAAAAAAAGAAAGAAAGAAAATGGTCCTCATAGAAGTAGAAAGTAGAATAATAGTTGCCAGAGGGAGGGAGGGAAGTGGGGGGGGGGTAAGGGAAAGAAAAATCGTAGACTAATGGGTACAAATCTATGCTATCTAGCCTAAGCAAATCATTGTTCAGTATATGCATGCATTGGAACAACACACAGTACCCTGCAAATATGTACAAATGTTAAAAAAAATTAATTGACATCTAATAAATAAATAAATATGTATTATTTCTCACAAGTCTGTGGGTTGAATACACTGAGCCTCTGTTTTGTCCCACCCAGTATAGACCAGGATGACATGCCCACACTGATCCGATGTCCTGTTATCTTCCAGAGCTTCTCTCCTCATGGCCTCCTGTGATTTAGTACAGTAGCTTGAGTAGGCTTCTTCTCATTTTGACAACTAGCGTCTAAGACAATGGAAGGAGAAGCAGCCAGATTTCTGAGGAACTAAGTTTACTACATCAGTTCCTCTGCGTTCCTTGGGAGAAAGCCAGCCACCACGCCAGCCCAAATTCGTGGGAAGGGAAACAGACTCCACCCTGTTTGTTGGTGGAAGAAGCGACATACATGTAACCAGGATGAGAGGGACTGTTGATGGCCAAATTTAGAGACTCTATGATATTATTCAAACTATTCTGCATTTTATTTATTTTTTTCTTTTAAAGGAAATATTTTGGATATTGTTTATTATATTACCTCTAAAGCTGATTTATGCTTTTTAATGGCTCCATATATTTTTTTGTGTGGCTGATTATGCCACAATTCAACTAATTATGTCCTCACCAATCGACATTTTGATTGTTTCCAATTTTGGGCTATTACAAACAATAAAGCAAGGAATATCTTTTTATATGCATTCATGCACAGGAGGAATTTCTGAATCAAAAGATGTAAGCATTTCTTAATGTTGATAGATATTGTCAAATTACCCTCCCTCCAACAGTGCATGAATAAATTATTTTCTTTATACCCTTAACAGCACAGTGTGTCAAGAAATATTGCATTCTTTCTGGTAAAAATACTACAACAATACAGTTTTAATCTTCATTTCCCTTTTTGTCAATAAGGTTGGACATTGTCTTTATATGCTTATGAGAAGCTTTACTTTCCTCTTTTTTTGAATGATTTGCTCTTATCTTTCACCAGTTTTCACATTGAGTTGTTCATCTTTGCTTTTCTTATTGATTTATGGTAGCTACATTACCCTTTACATATATTTGCCTTCAGAAAATAGCTTTAAAAAAGTATTACCCACAGGTTCAGTAGCAAAGCCAACCTATAAAGATAGTTATTTCCTTAATTAGAAAGTTGACATTTAAACAATATTAACATTCAGGATTTTTATTATATAACATAAAAATAAGTTTTATGTATATTAAATATATCTGTCTTTAAAAATAAAAAAATATTAAGAATATATCTAGCTGTACTTACTGCAGGATGAGAAATTGAGCTCATCACATTAGAAAGAATATCTACTTTTTTGTGAAAATTTAGAGTCACAAATCTCCTAGTGTTAGAGCTGAAAGAGATAACAATCCTATTTACTTTCTGAATTCTTAAATTCAGTCAGCTGATATTTACATTTAAACATTCAGATTTTCTCAAGCTTCTTTATACTATATCATCAAATATTTATTAAATTCCATAGAACTCTAAGGAATGTGGATATACACTACAAGCTAATGGTCCTTAAGAGATAAACTATCTGGCTTATGAGACCAAACTAACATCCATGTAGCAGATACACATAGATGAAAGTAAAATGTGAAATGTCCTCTTGACAGACCACATGAATACAGTCAATTAAAGTCATAGACTCATTCTAAAAGAAAGAAATTAAATGAAGTTTCAAATTTTGCAATGAGTTTTAAAGAAAACATGTTCAGGAAAACTCTCTATACAATAAGGAACATACTGCTCAGTCCATAGCAATCTTCTTTTGCTTAACCTGCAGCAAAGTATACTCTCATCTCTTAGTGTTTTGAAAAAGATAATATATATATATATTAGCCTACTGGTATTTTCCTGAATGTTCAGCATAACACTTAATTTAGTAGTATTAAGCTTTCACACATTGTACTCATTAAGGCACAGATTTTTTATTCTGTTGTAAAAATAATGTTTAGATATTCACACCACATATTATTTGCTCTTCTATTCTTATAGAATACGTATGAAATTCCTTAAATATAAATAACAGACTTTTAATTTACTAGATGTAAGTCAAAAAGGAGAAATTAAAAGCCATTTGTGCTTAAATAGCTTAGAAAACTAGAAAAGGAGAGAATTTCCTTATATCAGTCATCTATTGCTGCCTGATATATTTTTCCCAAACTCAGCAATTGAAAACAAAATACTTTCATCATCTCATATAGTTTCAAAGGGTCAGGAAGCTGGAAGCAGCTTTGCTGGGTGATTTGGCTTGGGATGTGCTGAGATTGCAGTTACACTGATGTCCAGGATGGCAGTCATCTCAAGGCTGAACTGAGGCAGGAGAATCCTCCTCCAACTCACTCATATAGGTTTCAACAGGCCTTAGTTCCTCTCTGGCTGCTGGCTGGGGGACTCAGTCTCTCACCTGATGGGTCTCTGCATTAGGCATCTCACACCATAGGAGCTGCCCTCCCCTGGGGCAAGTAGTCCAGGAGAGAGCAAAAGTGACTTCTTATAACCTAGTCTCCAAGTCACATCCCATTGCTTCCGTCTTATTCTGTTAATTAGAAGTGAGTCACTAAGCCCAACCCAAGCTCAACGAAAGAGAAGTGCACAAAACCATAAATACTATAAAAAGCAAAAATATATGGGGATTATTGGGAGCCAACTTGGAGGCAAATCAATACATCTTTTAATTGTATAAATAATATCTACAAAATCTTATAACAAGACCACATTAATTAATAAATGATATGAAGTATTCCCTCTGATATCAGAAACAGCACAATAATGTTCTCAATTATCACTTCTGCCCAGTATTGTACTGGAGGTTCTACCCAGTGCAGTAAAGAAAAAAGAAAGTAAAAATTAAAGGCACAAAGATTAAAAGAACAAAATAAAACTGTCATTATATGCAGAAAACAAAAATAGGTCATTTAAAATAACATCAAATACATAAAAATCTAAAACTTAAACTTTAAAAGGATAAGTATTATTTCTACAGTAAAACATGCAATGTACTATAAAAATAAAGAAAACCTAAATAAATGGAGGAATATTCTATGTCCAGGAATTGCAAGACTTAATATTGTAAAGATATCAATTCTTTCCTAATTGATCTATTTATTCAAAGCAATTTCAATAAAAATATCAGTATAATATTATTCCTTTAGAAATCAAGAAAGTTGATTCTATTATTTAGCATGTGGAAATACAGGTAATCTTGAAGAAAAGAATGTCATTGGAAGTTTCATCTAACTATATTAAGACTTATTTAGCAATATAAATTAGACAATGTTGTATTTGCACAAGGACAAAAAAATAGATTAAGGTCAAGATTAGAGAGCCTAGAAACAGACTTGTATATGTTGTCACCTGATTGATTATAACGGTGTTTTCTGCAGTGCAGTACAATTGTGCTGGGTCAATCAGACATTCATTTGAAAACAATCAAAAACAATCTGACCCCTACCACACAACAAAAGACACATACAAGCTGTTCATATGAGCACTATTTTTAATAAACAAAAATAAGGCAATATCCATGAATATTAGAATGAATAAGTACAATGTAATATACTGATTAATCAGAATGTTATACACGGCAATAAATATGAACAAAGTACAACTACATATGACAAACATGTATCGAGTGAAAGACACCAGAAACAAGAGTATGTACTGCATAATTCCACCTGTGTAAAAATCAAAAATATACCATATTAACCTATGGTGTTAGAAACAGGATTGTGGTTATCTTTGGCCTGCTGGTGGAGAATGAACAGAAGCTCAAGGTGGGCTTCTGGATTTCAAGTGATTTTTGTTTAATTTTATTTTAAAAATCTTAGATGCATATCCCAAAGTATATTTATTCTACATGTTTGATTGATTTACGTTTCTATGTGAGTAGTATTCTTCAATAAAATTGACAAAATAGACTTTTGTAAAGGCTAGAAAGGAAAAATTATTAATGCAAGGAGAATATTATGTTTTAAAGTTCCTATCTTCTGATGCAATCCATGATTTTGGTTTAAATTTTACAAGAAATTCTTGCTGATAATTTCAATTTAGGAAAATCTAAAGAATTTATTGAGTTTTATTGGTGATGTCATCAAGTAAACTTAATAGATGAAAGTAATTGTGAAGTAAATGTGTCATGCAGCTTTAAATGAGCAAAGAGGCAATCCTGAAATAATAAAAATGGGATGACTTCCTGTCATATTCTCATAGTTCTTCTAGACTTTTTTTTTAATCTCACAAAAATCTACAGGCATTTTACAAATTGATTGCTATGATATATGAGGTATTTAGTTTTGAGATTAGCATATTATAAATTGGCTAATTGGCTTAAGATGGCAAGAGACATGTTTAATTTAAGGAGAGGTATAACTAGAAAAATACATATACAAAAACAACAGTCAAACTTACTTGCACATAATAGAAGGACATATAGTATTTGGAAAGTACGAAGATGTTCCTGCTTTTGTTCAGCATATGGAGGTCTAGCAAAAGATATTGTGAGGGAACACAAAAATCCAGGCAGCAGGTACTCAGTGTTTGGATCTGGTAAATATCTCTAGCACTTAAGAGGAAAAGTGGGAGTCACACCCAAGAAAGCACTTCAAATGAGTTTAGGCCAAAGAATGTCATAAAAACTAACAGTGACAGGAACAGTAGCAAAGTTCATATTAAACAAAATCTTGTGAGCAAAAAAAGGCTATTTATTTTTTATAAAAACAAGAATTAGACTGGTGCTGTACCTTGAGAAACAGCTCATCCTAGATGTGGGAGTTATGTGGCTTTGACAATGGAGATTAGAAGTATGTAGGTATGGAGCTGGGATGGTGTGCAGAGATTTAGGTAGGTCATTACATAGACTAGGGAATGTAACTCCTTGACCAGATGCATTACTCTACAGAGAACATAGTATTCTCTTTCACCCAAATGGAATGTGCCATTTGCAGAGATTGGTTAGTTTACTTTGTAGTCTTTCTAAATGGCATTTTTTAAAAAGTTTCCTGTATTTCATATCAGAATTGCCTTAATTTAATACTAGCTTATGAACATTATTGACAGTCTACCTCTAAGTGTTTTACAAAGTTATCAGATTTTATCATACAGTATTAATAAGTTGTTAATAATGTTCAACAAAATGCTGATCTTTTTAAAAATAACAGTTGAACATCTGATGAGAGAAGCTACATTTTAGGAGTTTTTAATATTCATAGATACAGAATTAGTAACNTTTAGTTTTGTGATCAATTATTTTGGCCAAAGAAGCAGAGTAATATTGGTTAACAATTGCTGTAAATCTGAATATTTTCTTCAATGACCTCAAATATAATAAAAAAGTAAGATGCATTACTTATCCTATAGTCCAAGGCAAAAGAGAGCTCACCTGACTGATTTTAAGATTAAATCAGTATATCACCTTACAAGCAACACTGCAAGGAAATTGATGTGATTATAAATAATGTAGCTTGTACTTGAAGGCCACAGACATTTCCTTTTGCAACATCTTATGGGTACAGTTTTCTCAGTCCCCTAGGGAATGTAATAAGCAAGTTGCTGAAGTGAAGAAATGGTGACTTAAAATGGAGATAAAATAGAACAGGTATGTCACACATTTTTATCAGTGTCTTCTTTCATTTAAGACCTGAGAATATTTTTATGTGATCTCTGAAATCAGTAATTTTTCTAAATTATGAATATCATAAAAGTACAAGTCACTCCCCAAAGTATAAACACTTTGCATATTTAGAAGTTGAAATGAGGAAAATAATAATAAAGCTCTCTTAGTGACCACTCGCAATTTATAAAGCGGGAGGAAAGGCTCATATACAGTAATTTCTTTAATTCTCATATGGCAGACAGAACCTGAAATCAGTAATTTTTCTAAATTATGAATATCATAAAAGTACAAGTCACTCCCCAAAGTAAAAACACTTTGCATATTTAGAAGTTGAAATGAGGAAAATAATAATAAGCTCTCTTAGTGACCACTCGCAATTTATAAAGCAGGAGGAAAGGCTCATATACAGTAATTTCTTTAATTCTCATATGGCAGACAGAACTCAAAGATAAACTGCAGTGACTTATGCCCATATACAAGCATAATCCCTTTCCCTAGAGTGTAAATGCTGTCTATGAATATAATGAGTACCACTCCTACGATTATGTTACATTATTTTATAGAAGGAATTTTGGAGATGTAATTAAGCTTCCTAATCAGTTGACTTTGAATTAATCAACAGGGAGATTGTCCTGCATGGGGATGATTTATCTGGTGGAGCCTTTAAAAGAGACAAGAATCTGTAACAAACACTCTTTTGGAACTAGGAGAAGCAAACAGCTATGTCATAAAGTGCCTATGGAAGGCCACATAGTAGAACTTGAGGGTAATTTCTGGGAGCTGAGCATAGAAACCCAGCTGACAGCCAGCAGATATACCAGTCCTAGGACCACAAGAAACTGAATTCTGCCAACCACTTAAATGAGACTGAGAGAGGAAGCAGAGGTCCAGATGAGAACCAAAACCCTAGCCAACACCTTGAGAGGAAACGGCTTTGAGAGGAAAGAATGTAGAACCCACTACACCATGCCCACTCTTCTGACCCACAGAAACTGTAAGATATAAACTTGTGATGCTAAGCGTGGGGTAATTTGTTACACAGCAGCAGAAAACTGAGACACCTCACAAAAGCTTTGCAATGTAGGTATTACTCTCATTTAGGATATTTTTTAAAAATGAAGCTCTAAGAGGTTAAGTGAAAGAGCTGAGTTTGGGACAAAACTCTGTTTGACACACATACATAAATATATGCGTCTGCTGTCTCCATAATCACATTATTATTTAACAAGCTCATAAATTTTTATTTCACTCATAAAACATGAACCATCATGTTACTATAATCCTACAAATTATGAAAGAAAGGAAGCAACAAAGAGATCCCCTGTCTTTTGAAGGATAGAGCTAACTCTAGAAAGACATTTGGAATATGTTATTATTTATGTGATTTGAATTCTGACTTATTTGGATGTTATTGTGTTTTTAAGCTACCATTTATATTCACTTACTATATGCCACCATGTTGCTAAACATTTTTCAAGCATTATTTCATTTGACATCCATAATACTATGGGATAGCTGTTATCCCAACTTTTCATGTATGGAACCTGAGGCACAAATAATTTAAGTCATTTGTTCAAGGGCATATTTCTAATAAATGGCAAAGTTGCAATTTGAAAGTACGTTGTCTGATTTTAAAACTTGCACTTAATTATTGTATTTTAAGAATTTCATGTTCATCTTGACATTCTCTTATTTCTCCCTTAACCCTCATTTTTTATCCCCAGCATCTTTCTCCCTCTTGTTCAATTTACATTACTCACATGTTATAACCTTGGCCTAATGCACCAAGCATTCATAGTACAATTAATGATTGCCTGTTACTACAGGTCATACAATTTTGGCAATGCAATGGATTGAGTAGTAAATAAAATAAAGCTTCTGCTTCAATGAGTTTACATCTGGGACAAGGGAAAGTTATAAAAAGTAATAAGTAAATACATGATATATCAATTAGTAATAAACATGATGTAAAGAGTGTGAATAGGGAAAAAAGGTAAGAATTGCAATTTTATATAGAATGTAAGAGAAAATTTTCAATGGTAATGTAATATGTGAACAGACCTGAAAAACTAAAACACAGAAGGACAGAAAATACCATTTCTGATAAAGTGCAAATGCAAACAAGATTGGAAAATACTTGTGCTGCTCATTTAAACTCAAGGAAGTCAGTGTGGGTGTAATTCAGTGAGCAATGGTGAAGAAACAAGAACTAAAATCAGAAAAGTAGTGAGGGTCCAAATAGTATAGGACTTGTAGGACATTTTAAGGAAATTGGCTTTTACCTTGAATGAAATAAGATGCCACTGGGGAGATTTGAACATAAAAGTGAGATGGTTTGCTTAGACTTTCAAAGTTTCCCTCTTGATGTTGTGTTAAGAATGACTTGTAGGAAAGAGAAGTAAAAAACATGTGAGGGAGGTGTCACTTAGGAAGCTATTGTTACAATCCAAACAGAAGATGATGATGGCTCTGGTCAAGATGAGGGAGGCAGGGCTGACCCCGTGGCTCACTCAGGAGAGTGCTGTGCTGGGAGTGCAGCGGCACTGCTGCCGCGGGTTCGGATCCTATATAGGGATGGCCGGTGCGCTCACTGGCCGAGCACGGTGCGGGCAACACCAAGCCAAGGGTTCTGATCCCCTTACTGGTCACAATAAATAAATAAATAAACAAACAAACAAATAAATAATAAATAAATAAATAAAAAGATGATGGAGGCAGATGGGTAAGAAAGCTTAAGACTCTGGATATATCTTAAATGTAACATCAACCGTGGACAGAGTGAATGTGGGATATGAGAGAAAGGCAAATCTTGGATGACTCCCAATTGCTTGTTCTGAGGAATTGGAAGGATAAAGAGTCCGTTTGCTGAGGTGTGTAAGGATGTGGAGGGATCGTATTTGGGGGTAGGAAATAAAAAAGTTATTTGGGGACATTTGTTCAGTTAGAGATACCTAGTGGACATCAAAATAGAGATGTCGAGTGGGCAGGTGCATATACATCTGAAGTTCAAGGAAGAAGTAGATATGATATGTGAATCATTGGCACGAAGATGGTATTTAAAGCCAAAGGACTAGATGGGAACGTCAAAGGTGTGAATGAAAAGAGAGGAGAGAGCATCTGAGGTCTGAGTCCTGAGATGTCAGAGTGATGAAGCAAAGTCAGCAAAGAAAATTAAGGAGCAGCCATATGGTAAGAAACAGAGAGAGAGTAGTTTCACAAAAGCCATGAGATGGAAATGTTTCAAAAAAGGGAGAGATCAGTTTTGTCAATAAATGCCAAAAAATCAAGAAAAGGACTAATAATCCACAAATGGATTTATCACCAAGTGTGGCCTTGACAAGAACTGAGAGGTGATTGGAGAGAAACCTGTTAGAGCTCAGTAAGAAAAGGTTGGGGAAGAGTTAGAGAGAGTGAGCTTAGACAACGCTTTCAAGAACTTTTGCTGTTAAGAGAACAGAATTATAAACCAATATCTAGGATAGATGCAAAAAAATGGTTTTATAATATATTTTTCTAAAAGAAATATTAGGACTGGTCAGTTAGCTCAGTTGGTTAGAGCACAGTGTTATAACACCAAGGCCAGGGGTTCAGATCTTCAGACCGGCCAGCCTCCAAAAAGAACAATAACAACAAAAATGACTACAGACACATGAAAAAAATGCTCAACATCACTAGTCATCATGGAAATGCAAATCAAAACCACATTGAGATATCATCTCACCCCAGTTAGACCAGCCATTATCAAAAAGGCAGAGAATAACATGCTGGTGAGGATGCGGAGTAAGGGGAGCCCTCCTACACTGTCAGTGGAGTTGTCATTAGTACATCCATATGGAAAACATTATGAAGTTTCCTCAAACAAGCAAAGATAGAACTGCCATATGATTCAGCAATCCTACATCTGAGTATATACGCAAAGGAATGGGACACCCGCATGTCGAAGGGACACCCGCACTCCTGTATTTATTGAAGCTCTATTTACAATATCCTAGAGTTGAAGCCAACCTAAATGTCCATCAAAGGATGACTGGATAAGGAAAATGGTTATATATACACAATGGAATACTACTCAGCCATTAAAAAGAATTCAATTCTGCTATTTTCAACAAAATGGGTGAACTTAGAGAAAATTATGTTAAGTGAAATAAGCTTGGCACTGAAAGAGCAATACTATATGTCCTCACTCATAAGTGGAAGCTAAAAGATAAATAAATAAATAAATTAATTAATTAATTTAATTAAATAAAAAGAAAGAGAAAAAATACAACAATCACAATAATTCATTGAACTTTCAAAAAGAAAGAACAGAACTGAGGCCACCAGAGGGGGGCGGGTAGTGAGAAATTGGTAATGGGCCACAAAAAATGATTACATTGTGTAATGCTGAGTATACTAATTATCCTGATTTGAGCATCACATATTGCACACATGTATTGGTATTCAATGTTGTACCCCACAGATAGGTACAATCAATTATGTTTCAATAAAAAAAAAGAAATGTCAGAATACTTATATGTTGACGGAACTATGCTTCAGCTATGCAGAGATAGTATAGGTACAGGATAGGTGAACATTGGATTTCATCAGAATTAGCAATTTGCCAAGTAAGGGCATAGCCTGAAAGATTAATGTGGGATGAAAAATTGCATGATATTTTGCTGATGATAGACTCTGAGTTATAGACAATAAAATTAGAACAAGCTTGAGAATTGGAAAGAGGAAGTCCATAGGGTTGTGATAGGCGCTGCACCAAGCCCTGTGGAGATGAGCCTGGTTTCTTGGGCTTCTTGCTCAGACTTATAGAAACAGGAAAGAAGGACATGGCAGAATCATCTGATGGTGGCTCATGCATTTTTTGTGATAATTCTATGAGTTTTGGGGAAAGGTGCAGGGGCGTCTTCCAAGGAACATGCAGAACTCTAGGATACTGTCCTCATCCATGTTAATGCAAGCAGGCAGGCAATAGGCTATCTCTGGCACGCTCTTCATTCTTATAGATCAAGAAGTGAAGGCCAAGGGAGGAGGCAGAGTTTAACATAGTGACCTGTACTTCTGCATCTTCATTGAGTATAAAGAAAGATATTTTAAAGAAAAGAAGTCAACTACAGGCATGTCAATTTTGACTGGGACTTAATCCTATTCTTCATTTTTTTTTAAAGTCTGCTTGATTCATAATCTACTTTCATTCATCCCTATCCAAACACAATGATTATCTAACAGTTACAAATATTTTAACACTGTCAGACTAGTGAAACAGGACCTCTGAGATTGGAGGGTGGAGATAAGAATAAGGTGAGAGTAAAAATGAGCAGCCACGTCTTCCTTAAAAGAAATCATTTCCGTTTTGCTGTTGGGGTGTGTATTTGTACGTTTCTGTTGAGTATAACAAAATACATGGAACTGAGTATTTTATAAAGAAAACAAAATTCACTGCTTACAGTTTCTGAGGCTGGGAAGTCCAAAGTCCAGGGAACACAGTTGGTGAAAGCCTTGGTAGTAGTGACAGTGACCCCGGGGTCTCACATTGCAAGATGGTGGAAGCAGAGAAAGCAGAGAGAAAGAAGGACTCTTTTCTCTCTTCTTTTAAAGCCCTCAGAACCACGCCCCTGACCATCATTTTTAACCCATTCACTACAGCGTGGTCCTACAATCCAATCACCTCTTCAAGGCTCCACCTTTCAGTTACCATAATAGGATTTCCCACGCTCTTAACAGTCACAGTGGGGGCAAAGTTTCTAATACATAAAACCTGGTGGAAAAATTCAAGCTTCAATGAATTTTGGAGGGACATCATTCAATCCACTACAGGGTGTGTTAACAATTACCAACACAATTACTCTCATTCGTGCTTTTTACACTTAAAAACACAGTCCTGTTTTTTATTACTTACAACTCTGAGTTCTGAAGACCCCATTTAAAAATGTTGTTAACTAAACTCTCACAAATAGTGATTCGACTCTGCTATCTGATCTCCATGTGTTATCACTTTAAGGCCTAGCATCATTTTGATTCTATTTACCAATTTGCCTGGAATGAAAAGATATGAAAATTTGCATTGATTATTTTGATGGATTATCTGAGGAAGAGGTGAAGGTTATATGCGAGTCTAACTATTGAGCTCTTTTTTATCTTACACTCCTCTATTGATTACTAACCTTTAAAAAATAAAGTAGAATAACAATAATAGTAACAATAATATACATGCAGTTGCACAAAACACCTGGTTTAAATTGTATGACATATTTATACCTCTACTGTAGTCAAATACATATCTATTTGACTTTTGAAGGAAATACATGAACTCATATACGAGTATCAAGACACCTGAATTTATGAAAGGTAAAGTTTTCTAAAGCAATCATTCCTTTACATCTTCCTATGAGTCATGATATTGACATTTCAAATATGGTTGTTACCTTTTAACATGGAAAAAAGAGAATTCATTTTAGTATAGAACTGACCTGAAAACTAGAAATTCAGAACAAGCCTTAAATATGCAATACATTTGTGTTAAAAACCTGAATGATGCTCTTTAACTGCAAATTCATAAAGAACTGAGCAAAAGCAAATGTCATGAGTCACATCTTTGCCAATGCCTAAAGGCATGACTCTATGTATATCCCTATGCATGAACAAAACATTTGATATTTTTAAACATATGACACTTCATAAACATAGTCTTATGAATTAAAAACTGCAATCTTAGGTATATTACAATTTTATGCAATTAGAAATAGCAAAACATATTGGACAGATTCTTTAAAATGTACCTTCATAAGTAGAGGCATGAACTAAGACATCCCACAACAGTACACCATGTGTTTAGAAGAAAGCTGTACCTCTTTTCAACCACATTAATCATTTTTAGGTGTATGTTCTCAAAGTATTAACTCAATGAGCTCTTCCCTTCAAATGCTAAAATCCTGTTTGTAGCTTTCTTTCACCATGATGAAGCCACTAATTCATTAGAGTTATACATTCTCAGTCAAAGAGAATTGGGCTGCCACGTCACTTTATTGTATGCATATATCACAATTTGTGTATCCATTCCCTTACTGATGTGCTGTATGAAGTTTGTGTCTATTAGAATAAATCTCCTATGAATATTCTTGCATGAGTTTTTGTTTGTTTGTTTGGTTGTTTGTTTTTTTTTCCCTATAGAAATCTGTTTTTATTTCTCTCAGATCAAAATTCCTATAAGTAGACTTACTCGCTAAAATGGTAAGCTGATTTGAAATGTCCAAAATTTTTTTCACAGTGGTTTTATCATTTTATCAGTAACATATGAGATTTCTATTTGTTCCATATCTTAGCCAACATTTTACGCTTGTCAGTTTTATATTTGAATAGTTTTATTGAGATATTTTATGTATATATATATATATGTAATCATAAAATTCTCCCATGTAAAATGTGTGATTCAATGGTTTTTAGTGTATTTACAGAGTTGTGCGTGACAGAGAGGAAGAATCCATTCTGGATGTTTTACCTCACACCTTTCAATTGCTATTCTTATCCCCCTCTTTTTTCCCCTTTTGCTCCATATTTGGACAAGGCAAAAAGAAATTCTTTTATCTTCCTCCCTTGGCACTGGTTCAAAGTTCAAACCATGCAAACCCTGGCTTGTGACCAAGAACCCTCACTCTGGCCTCACCTCCTAGCCACAATAAAATAAAATCCCAAACCACTTGTCTTTCTTCACTTTTGTCATCTGAACTGGCTTGTGACAGCCCCATAATGTGAGTAACAGTACTTTTCATATCCTCCTGGTGTGTGTGGTATCATCAGTCTTGACCAATTTGCAAACCAACTTTGGGTAGGAGGGTGATCCCCACATCCACAGAGCAACTATGAAATATTATGTAACCATGTAGTTTAATTTAGAACATTTTCACCATCTCAAAAAGAAACTTCATAGATTTAGCATCTCTCCCAATTACTTCCCACATTCCTACCACCTACCTTTGGCAAGTATTAACTTACCCTCTGTCTATAGATGTGCCTATTCTAGACCATTCATATAATTGGAAATATACAATAGGTGGTCCTTTGTGAATTTTTAAACTTATCACAGTATTTTTGAGGTTCACCCATGTAGAAGCATGTAGTAGTATTTTACTCCTTTTTTATTGTCAATTAATATTACATTATATGGATATACCACATTTTATTTAATCACTCATCAGTTGATGGACATTTGGGTTTTTCCACTTTGGGACTGTTATTAATAATGCTATGAACATTCATGTGTAAGTCTTTGTGAGAAAATACATTTTTATTTATCTTGGATACTCTTAAAAGAGGAATTGCTAAGTCATATGGTAACTCTGTTTCACATTTTGAGGAATTGCCCAACTGTTTTCCAGAGTAGTTGTACCATTTTACACTCACAACAGCAATATATAAGGATGCTAATTTCTCTGTATCTTTACCAACACTTGTTTGTGTTTTGGATTATAACTTTTTCTTGATTATTACTTTATTTCTACTTGTTTTTAAGATTTTTTGACAAGCTGTCTATAAAATAGCATCAGTTGCTGTATGTTTTTATTTTTTTTGTGGTGGCAGAAAATTCAAAGGCAGAAAAATTAACTTAATCAGATTAATAGATTTAATGAGGCTGCATGCAGATCTTCATCCTCTGTTAATAACCTGCAGAGCTAACAGAGAATGGTAAGAAGACACTGAAAAAAAACAAAAACAAAAAACACCCTACAACAGAAATAATACCTAGATGTGAATAAGAAATGGATTTGAAAGAAAGGATTAAAAGTAATTTTTAAATCACCCTAAAAATTTTAAATGCAGTAATAAAAATCAAATCAAAGTCACAACAAGAAGAAATATCTCAGTTCTCCTTTCAACAAATTAAGTAAGCAAAGCAAAAATGATATCTTAGTCACTTTCCAACTAGTAGTGTTGAAGCAATTCTGAGTTACAAATGTCTAAACAGATGAAAGGGGAAAATATACAACTATGGGTGTTTAACAGTATTTGGCAAAATGTGTGTGTGTTTATATCCATATACACACACAAATGTATAAGCATTTATATATGTGTGTGTGTATATATCTACTATATTAGGAGGATTTCCAAAAATGTAATAAAGCAAAATTATAATGTACTTGGACAAAATAATCACAGTGAATATATTTACTACTTAATATTATTTACTGAAGCAAAATCTCTAAAATAGATCATCATGGGTAATCTAATGGCTAATACAAGGGTACTTCAAAAAGTTCATGGAATGGAACTTTTTGAAATTAAAAGATAATTTGAATCTTTCCATAAACTTTTTGAAGACTTCTCATAGACTATCCGAATATCTAAACTTCTCTTAATCAATAGCTTAGAATACTTCAGTAAGGCCACAAATATCCATGTATTTCTAAAGAAATGAGGGTATAAAATTGTGTAAACAAAGGATTCAGATTCCTAGTTTCACTTTTTATCCAAGATATTCTGTGTTGCTCATACATCTTAGACACAGTAGAGAAATAAAATGCTTTCTGCTTTATGTTGTCAGTTTTATAAAGAACTCAAATTATACCACTTCAGGACATGGATCACACTATGGGAAATACTTAAACACTAAATTAAAATAATGCAAGTTTTCTTGGGGTTGCAAGTCAGCTAAAATGTCAAAGTATTAACCCAGATGAAAAAAAAAATTGAAGTGAAACTAAATTATTTTCTATTTTTAGATATCCTTGAAAATAAAA
>NW_007737370.1:43644-53800 GCF_000696425.1 Galeopterus variegatus | reverse complement strand
CAGCTCTCAGGATCGTGCTGTCTCCTGGCACGGCCGCTCCAGACCCGTCGCCATCTTGGACTCCCTTGTTTAGACCTTGTCTTTTCTTTTCTTTTTTTTTTGTGACCGGCAACGGATCGCAACCCTCAGTGTCGCGCCCGTACCGGACCGGGACCGGCAACGGGATCGCAACCCTCGGTGTTGCCCCCGCTCCTCGCTCAGCCAGTGAGCGGCCGGTCTGTATGTGGGATCCGAACCCTCAGCGGGAGCGCCGCCGCACTTCCCAAGCGGCGCACTGTAGCAGTGCGCCACCGGGCCGGCCCCTTGTCTTTTCTAATATAGGCCTTTAGTGTTATAAATTTTTCTCTAAGTATTGCTTTAGCCAAATTCCACTAATTTTCATATGTTGTGTTTTAATTTTCATGTAGTTCAAAATGCTTTTTAATTTCTCTTTTTTCTTTCTTTACCTTGTAGATTATTATTATTATTGTTGTTATTATTTTTGACCAGTAAGGGGATTGCAACCCTCGGCACAGTGTTGTCCGCACCATGCTCAGCCAATGAGCACACTGGCCCTCCCTATATAGGATCTGAACCCATGACCTCGGTGCTACCAGCACAGCACTTTCCTGAGTGAGCCATGGGGCCGGCCCTACCTTGTGGATTATTTTGAAGTGTTTATTTAGCTTATAAATATTTGTGGATTTTCCAGCCATCTTTCTGTTATCAATTTCTAATTTAATAAAATTGTGGTCAGAGAACATATTTTGTATGACTTGAATCCTTTTAAATTTATTGAGATTTGTTTTATAGCCTATAATATCAATTTTAGCAAATGTTCTGTGTGCACTTGAAAAGAATATATGTCCTTATATTTGGGGATGAAATGTTCTATAAATGTCAATTTGGTTGATAATATTGTTCTAGTATTCTATATCATGATTTTTTCTGTCTACTTATTATATCAATTAGTGAGAGAATAGTAAAGAAATCTTGTACCATAATTTTGATGGCTGGCTGGTATAGGGATCTAACCCCATGACCTTGGTGTTACAAGACTGCACTCTGACCAGCTGAGCTAATCAACCAGCCATGTATCATAATTTTGGATTTATCTCTTGTGTTTCATTCGTTTTCCCTCATGTAGTTTACAGCTCTTTTATTAGGTGTGTAAATGTTTGTAATTGCTATATGCTCCTGATGACTTGACCTTCTTTATCCCTGATAACATACTTTATTCTTAAATCTACTTTATCTGCTACTAATATAGCCTCTTCAGCCTTTAAAAAACATAGTATTAATATGGTATATCTTTTTCATCCTTTTATTTGAACATGAATTAAGTTTCATATTTAAAGTGGGCTTTTTTTGTATGCAGCATATTATTTAATCTTGCTTTTTTATCTCTGCTTTTTAATAGGGGTGTTTGGACCATTTATATTTAATGTGATTGTTGATTTGGTTGAGTTTAAATCTACATACTTGCCGTATTTTTTATTTGTTCCATGTCTTTTTTTTCCTTGTTTTAGGTTGAGTATTTTTTATTAGTCCATTTTGTCTCCTTTGTTGCCTTATTTACAATAACTCTCTATTGTGTCATTTTAGTGGTTGTTTCTGGGTTTATAGTATACATTTCAACTTATCTTAGTCTACCTTTAAGTGATACTATACTATTTACTGTATATACCAACCCTGCAACTGTATACTTTCATTTTTGTTCTCCAGCCTTAATGCTATAGTCATCATATATTTTACTTTGACATATGTTGTAAGCCCCACAATACATTGTTATCTAAACAATCTATGATCTTTTAAAGATATTTACATAATAATATGGCTTTATATTTACCCATGTCATTATCTTTTCTGATTCTCTTTATTTCTTTGTGTAGATCAAGATGGCCATATGATATCATTTACCTTCTGCCAACGTTTCTTATAGTGCAGGTCTGGATAATGAATTTTGCCGGTTTTTGTATGTCCGAAAAAGTCTTTATTTCATTTTTCCTTTGTTTTTGAATGATATTTTTTGCTTGGGAAAGAATTATAGGTTGATAATTGATTTTTTTTTCTTTCAGTAGTTTAAAGATGTTGTTCACTTTTTTCTGCCTTACATTGTTTCTGACAATAAGTTTTCTGTCATCTTTATTTTTGTACCTCTGCATGCAGTGTATCTTTTTTCCTCTGGCTGCTTTTAAGATTCTCTCTTTATCATTGGTTTTTTTTTTTTCCTTTTTTGTCTTTTTTTGTGACCGGCAACGGATTGCAACCCTCAGTGTCGCGCCCATACCGGACCGGGACCGGCAACGGGATCGCAACCCTCAGTGTTGCCCCCGCACCTCGCTCAGCCAGTGAGCGGCCGGTCTGTATGTGGGATCCGAACCCTCGGCGGGAGCGCTGCCGCGCTTCCCAAGCGGCCCACTGTAGCAGTGCACCACCGGGCCGGCCCTATCATTGGTTTTTAAAAGCCTCATTTTGCTATGACTTGGCATAGTTTTCTTTATGTTTCTTATACTTGGGACTAGTTGAGATTCTTGGAACTATTGGTTTATAGTTTTCTTCAATTTGGGAAAATTTTCAGTGCTTATTTCTTCAAAGAATGTTGGCACTTTTTACCTCTCCTTTTCTTTGATAAATCCAATTACATGTATATTGGGCCACTTGAAGTTTTCCCAAAGCTCATTGGTGCTCTGTTGATTTATTTATTTATTTTTCCAGAATTTTTTCTCAGTGTGTTTCCCTTTCAGTAGTTATTTTGCTATGGCTTCAAGTTCACTAATCATTTTATTCTGCAGTGTCAATCTACCGTTTCGACTGGGCTCTTTTTTATATCTTCCATGTCTTAACATGTTGCATCTTTTCTCTAGCTTCGTGAAGCTATGGACTATAATCATAATAAGACTTTTAATGTTCCAGCCTATTAATTCTGTCATCTGTGTAATTTGATTGGTTTCAAATGATTTATTTTTTTTTCTCTTCATTACTGCTTGTATTTTCTTCTTTGCTTGCCTGGTCATTTTTTATCAGATGCCACATCTTGTAAATTTTATTTTGTTGGGTGCTGGCTATTTTTATATTTCTACAAATATTCTTGAGCTTTTTTCTGGGATATGCTTAACTCAAACAGTTTGATCTTTGTAGGTCTTGCATTTTTAGCTTTGTTAGGCAGGACCAGAGCTATGTTTAGTCCAGTATTTTTTACTACTAAGGCAAGACACATGCTAGAACTTTAATGCCACCTGAATTATGAGGTTTTCTCTCTTTTGGGAGCAAGCACTATTCTCTGCCCTGTATAATCTCCAGGTACTGTTTGCTCTAGTTCTTTTCGGTAGTTCCTTCACTGGTCTCAGTAGTAAAAATTTTCTCTCACACAGGTAATTTTCCCACACACATGTGCTGATCAATCTTCAACTGAATACTTGAGGGAAACCCCCTGCAGAAGTACAAAGGTCTGTCTTTCTATAGCCCCTTTCTAGTATGTTGCCCTGCCAACTTTAGCCACCTTGGCTTCTCCAGACTCCCAGTTGCATGCCTTGTACTCAGGGGGACTTCCAGGCTCTGCTTTGGGTCTCCCTCTCTGTACCACAACCTGCAAACATTCTTGTCAGTAAGATAGGGCAGTACTAGGGATAGCCTCCTTTGCTTCTCATCTGTCAGGAATCACTGACCTTCACTGTCAGATGTCCAATTTCTCAAGTACCATTGTTTCCTATGTTTTGTCTGGGTTTCAGTTGTTTCAGGTGTGGGTAAATCTGGTTCCTTTACTCCATATTGACTGAAAGTGAAGTCTAAGAGCTTATCCTTTTTTTCCTCTGAAATAGGCCTCCTATTATATGTGGAAAGTCAGTTGGGTTCATTGTGCCAACATTTATTTAATGGGTAACTTTTATTAGAGAAGTTAATTTCTGTAAAGAGACATAGAAAAAAGTGAGTGGAAATGATGGACTTTTTGGTTTATAAATTTGTACAATTGCTACAACATGGAGTTTTGTGACATTGCTCAAATCCCTGATATAGGCAACTAAATTCAGCAGTGTTGATGGCACTCAGCTAGACACAGGTGCTGTGGGTGAAGGAAGAGAAGGAGGAGACAGGGACCATGCTCTGATGAGTTTCCAGTCTTGCCAGAAATGATTTTCATCCACAAAACAGTTAAGGAACAAACCAATCATTTGTGATGATGTGCCAAAAGGACACATCTAAGAGTTTGGAGAAATGAAGAGCAGTGTTCACTGTGGTCATAAGGGAGGTGACTTGAAGAACTCAGGTAGAGAGAAGGAGAGAGTCTTTCAGGAAGTGAGATCCTAGTAGGCAAAGGAACTAGGTCTCCTTGGGGGCAAGAAGGTGAATGGGTTGGTCAGCATGGGGGTCATTTGGGGGGCAGTGGGAATATGGACAAGGTTAGCTAAGTCAGATTCTGAGATGACTTTAATTGCGTCTACATTTCAGATTTTACTGGAGTCCACCAAAAAAGTATCGACTTCCTCTGACAGAAATAGAGAATATGTTCTCAAAACCAGTCCTGCTTCAGTCACCTTTTAACTACATAAAAAAGCACCAAAACTAGTGACTTAAAACAACAACTGTGCATTTACCAAGTGATTCTGTGGGTTGGCAATTTTGGCCAGGTTCACCTTCAAGAGTTAATCTGGTCTCAGCTGGGTTCATGCAGGTGTTTGTGGTCAGCTGGTTGTTGGTTACCAAGTGATTCTGTGGGTTGGCAATTTTGGCCAGGTTCACCTTCAAGAGTTAATCTGGTTTCAGCTGGGTTCATGCAGGTGTTTGTGGTCAGCTGGTTGTTGATCACTTTACTTGATAGCAGCAATTGGCTGGCTATCAGCTGAACTGATGGGGTAACTGGGCAACATGCCTCATCGTCCAGCCGCCTAGCCCAGACTTGTTCACCTGGTGGTGGTTGTAGGGTTCCTGAGGGCAACATGGGAGCAAGCCCGAGGGTGCCAACACTTTTCAAGCCTCTGCTTGAATTGAATCACATTTCTGATTGCTGCATTGGCCAGAGCAGGTCACATGTTCAGCCCAGATTCAAGGGGATGGTGAAAGACTGCTCTCTGAAAGGAGTTGCTGCAACATTCTATCTTTATGATACCATCAGCCCAGATTCAAGGGGATGGTGAAAGACTGCTCTCTGAAAGGAGTTGCTGCAACATTCTGTCTATCTTTATGATACCGTACACCCATGAAAAATGCACTGTGCAATAAACAAACAGAAGAGTCGCCTCTTGGCCATTGGGTTTAAAGTTATTTCTTTGCTCAAAAAGTGATTGCAGGCCAACTGGCAGACTTTAATTATATTTTGAATGGTTCTCAAATGTTTTTAAAAGTGAAACTAATATGTTTTAATCTCTCCCATTTGTTTTAGCCTTATCTTTATAAAGATTTCCCATTTTATGTTTAGTCTATTTGCAGGTTATTAGATCAACAAAGTGCCAATCCATCATCAAAAAGGAAAGACTGTAGTTGGCAGAAAATCTCCCTGTGGGCCTTTGGTCAAATCATCTCTCTCTGTTGTCTTCAGTCAGCCTGGGCAGTGGGTTTGTTCTGTTAAGAGCCAAGAGACATTCCTAAGTACTTAAGATCGAGATTGGACTGGTTGTCTTGTGTTGTTCTTCTGGCAGATCACTTTTCCATTAAAAAGGCAGGAAAGACTTAGAAAAAGGAGAGGTTACTGTTTATGTATTTAAAAGCTCCATTGTATTATGGAACAGATGTACTGTTAATTTCTGAATCTAAGAAATCATTCTCATTATCAAGGATGTAATTTTGGTTCTTTGTGGAACTAATTCTTTTATTACTCAAGGTAGCATGATGGAAATAATGCTCAGTTCCTATGAGAAGAGCAATGTAAATAATTTACTTTACCTATCCTTCTCAAAGAAAAAAAAAAGGGTAATATAGGAAAGAGATAACCTAAGTTAAATTGCTAATTATCTGTAGTAGGTTTTCTGAGTCCCTGACAACAGTGAACACTCCCATGAAGAAGGTACAGGGTGAGGGAAGAAGAAGTGGCTGGAGACCATGACTCTGTAAACTTGGCCTGGGATCTGGACATGAGTTCCCAGACCTGTCCCTCACACTCAGCAGAGGATGAGAGGACTATAGGATGCTACTGAAGCCAGTCCATGGTCGGGGAGGAAATGGGTGGCCAAAGCCACCCTGGGACTCCTTTCCTTCCAGCTCTGCATTCTGCTCTTTCCATCCCACTGTTTCATGGACGGACATCCCTCTCTGATGTATATATATGGTCCTCAAATATGTCTTAAACCAATGTTTGAATTTAAAATCTCATTTTCCCATTGATTTCCACTCTGATTGCACAGTATATTTTCCATAGGAAGGAAAGCCTACGTCATCATGTAATTAAAACAAGATTAAAGCTCTGATACTTGCTTTAGGGAACTTTCTATGGCCTCTGTGCTGAAATCTGAAAACTGAGTGATGAGCTTCCTTGACATCTAAGCACTCACCTTATGATGCACCTCTGCATTTCACCCACAGCCTTGGCCTCGGAGCTGTGCCAGCCTCAGGAGTGGAAGACAATGCTGAGGGGCACTTCCACATTCACACACCAGGGGGTGCAGTCCCCCTCCTACCTCAGTTCGGTGAAGGCATGGGTGCTGGCCCATCTCTTTAGACAATTTCGATGTCATTTTTTCAGCAACTAGGTGTCCAGCTGCACTTTAAATTCCCTTTGTGGTTCTTTGTATATTCTTAAAACAAAACAGTTTTGTAAAACTCTTTGGATGAGCACAGATTCAGACTTACTGAGTGAGGGCTGAAGTTCTTGGAACCAAGGTCTCTTGGTCAGGAGAACATGAATACAAATAACATTAACACACAGTGAGGGGAGCCTGTCAGTGCAGCTCAGAGACCTCACAGGAAGACATGTATGGAACTGTCACATGTGAGCATGTGCCCCTGAGGGTGAACTCTGGGTTAAGATGTCCCGTAATCTCTCATTGCAAAGCGAACATGCTGCTTTTGGATTTGGCTTTTCTAGTAACACTTTTTTTCCAAAAAAAATTGAACTTGAAATTTACTGTTATCTCTGCAATTTCTTGTTGACCTCCATTCCCTTTCTCTTGTGTGGTAGGTTCCTTTGAGCTCAGTTTACTCCCAGCGATGGGAGGCTAGGTAAGAATTCCCACGATGGTCAGCACACTGGGTTGTCAGAACCATGGGACAGGACTCCTATGCATCCAGGGAAGGCTGGCCAAGCAGTCATGTCTCCCCCTTCCACAGCCACCTCCTGCGCCAGAGATCAGGGCCAGCCAGGTATCCCCGGAAGTGGGAGTTTTTAGCTCTGTCCTCTGATGCTCTGTCATTAACATGTCTCAGTCCCTCCCCACACGGTTCTCTTTCACCTGTCCCTTTGCTTCCTGCTGCCACCACCTCCCTCTCTCTACACACTCAGCATCATTTTTTCTGGTTATAACTTGGGTTCATTCTTTATTCTGACCTGTCATAACTTGATCTCATATAGGGCCGCCAAGGGCCTTCAAAGACTCTTTGGCTTCTGCTTCTCCCAGTTGCATATTCTTACTCTACCTTCCTGTTCAGTCCGGGGTGAGGTCCTGTGATTGATTAGCTCTGCCTTCTACACCAGGAGCCTCCCATGCCTCCAGACAGCCTGCCTTTGGATGGGCTGCTTATGGGGTAGGAGCCCAGCCTGCATTTGCTCAGCTGTTGCCAGGGGACAAGTCTTGCACAAAAAGCACCTTCTCTGTAGGTTGTCATCATGCATTTTCCCATAGAGAACGGGTTGGGGTATGGAAGCACTGGGACTAGCATGTCCAAGTTATTCTGACTTCATACATCCTATTTGTTTAATAGTTAATTGATTCATCAGGCAGACAGTGAGGTTCTTCTATGTGCTATGGCAGAGATGAATGAGAAAATGGGATCTGACCCCAAAACTTAGGCTGCCAAGGGAAAATGTAACAACATATATGGAAATGATAAAGACCAAGTTCTGGGGAGTGGTAATCTCTAGGGAAGAAATGAAAAAATAAGTAATTATGCTGCTACATGTACTGTGATAAGTGCTGCAGAAATGGAACTTTACGAAGGACCCATGGTGTGGAGGGGAGGAGACATGGGTCAACACTGGGGCTCTGGTCTGACAGGCCTGTAAAAGCCCAGCTCTGCTACATCCTAAATGCCTCAGTTTCATCATTTATAAAGAAAGGGATAATAATAGAACTTAGTACAAGAGGTTGTGTGCATTAAAAGAACTATTACTTGTGAAGTCAGTAATATACCATATCATCTTCATAAATGTTAACTATTATTACCAACCATATTTTGGTGAAATAGAATTCCTGCTCCAGATGTCCCAGTGTGGGAGGCTCTAACCAGGTGGGATTTCTGGATCAGCCCCCGGGGCCTGGTGAGGCAAAGATTAAACATTGCCATTTGTCTCACTCAGAGTATATCATCCACTCTTGCAAAATCCTTCTCTGGCCTCTGGCCGCCTGCATTCCTATGTGGTTTCACTTGCTTGCAGCTGCCTCTGGTGTGACTTCAGATGACTTCAGCTTTCCAGGTGCATGCCAGTGTGGCACAGTCCTGAAGACTAACTTAGTTGGTAGCCATGATGGGAAGGCTCAGATCAAACCCCCAGCCCACTGGAGCTTGTCAGGTTGGGAACAGACAGTGTCATTCTCCACACCTGGCCTTGGGGACAGCAGTGCAACCCCTCCCGCCTCCCCATCCCCACTGTCTACAAATTTTAGACTCCCAACATAAAGTAATATCTACTGAGTGCCATCTGTTGCCCAGATACTGTTCTAAGAAAATTCTCATTTACACTCTCATTTAAAATGCACTGTACCTCCGTGAGTTGGAAGTATGATTATCCCCATTTTACAAACAAGTAAACTGAGACCCAGAGAGGTTAAGTGACCAGCCACATTTAAGTTTTCTCATTTAAAGCCCTGTGCTCATTTCTTTATGCCATAGCTATTCCCAGACCAGCTAAGATAAACATTACAGCAACTTCTAATCATAGTAGGTTTTTTTCCTGGAAAAACTTAATGCAAAAGAAAAAGTCGTTAAAGATGCCTTTATAACCAAGAGTTTACAATGCTATCTTGAATTTTGGTGGCTTTTTTAATGGTAATTTGGGATCTCTCCTTTGTATGGTTAAAATGCAGACCAGTCCAGCATTGGTGTAATACCTTGAGCCCATTTCTAGAAACAGGATCTATAAGACCAGGGTTTAAATTCCCACATGTTGAGCTTATCTGGGTAGCAGGTGACCTAGAGAAATTTAACTTATTAGTATTATACTTATAACCCTTTGTTTCCAATATGATCAAAGGGTTTTATAGGCATCCAGGACAGATAAGCTCATGGGGGGTCCTTCAATTCTCTCTTCCTGCTACAGTAACCGGTTAGGGTGCTCAAGAGACTGGATCTTTAATTAATCCCAGCATTTTGCTTTGTTCAGGGAAAGAAGAACCCTTCCTTATTGCTTTCATTTAGAAGCTCACATTTCAGTTCTTTCAGTACTGAAATTATTAAAGAAAGAAAATTCGTGTATGGTTAATGCTGTCTGTTGGTGTATTCATGGATGAACTCTGGCCTCAGAGCCAATATGGGATCTGCCTTTGCAAGGCCCAAGTGGGCAGGAGGGTGATGTGCATGTCCTCTCCTGAGAGGCTCCCAGGAATGACATCATCTACTTGACTAAATTGGACACTGCTAACTTTCTCAAGTTCTAATGCTACCCTGATTCTAAACAATTTTAAA
Organism: Galeopterus variegatus; assembly: GCF_000696425.1. Lineage (NCBI taxonomy): Eukaryota > Metazoa > Chordata > Mammalia > Dermoptera > Cynocephalidae > Galeopterus > Galeopterus variegatus. The sequence continues at coordinate 44,050 of NW_007737370.1, read as the reverse complement.
CAAGGAAATGATGTTAATGTCTGATATAGAGAAGCTTCACTGTGACCAGGTGTAGCCATTAATGACTTGTTGTAAAAGCCGACATATTTAGAAGAACAAGCCGAAGTCAGAAGTGTAAGGCGCATGGCAAGTTCCTCATTTCGCTCCTCACCCAAGAATGTCAACTAGCAGTGTTGCTCCTCTCTCTTCCCTCTGAAAAGAGAACTCAGAGGTGAGGCTGCTAGTGCCTGAGGAGAAGGCCAGATAAGACAGGTGGGCAAGCTGGGCTGAATCGATTTCCCATTTAGGGGCAAAACAGTCCCTAAAAAAATTCTGCGTAGAGTACCTTATTTTTTTTGTTTTGTTTCTAAATTCTGGAACTGGTTGTAACTTTTTTTTTTTTTTTTTTTTTTTTTTTTTTTTTTTT